>NC_133617.1:118411568-118414068 GCF_048593235.1 Sminthopsis crassicaudata | reverse complement strand
GTGTCTCAAAAGTACAGGGCTATTAATAGCTTAAAACTGCACCAAGATTTTTGGGAAATATTTTTTAAAATAATATTTATTTTTTCTTAATTACATGTAAAATAATTTTTAAGATTAAAAAAAAAAAGTTTTGAGATCCAAATTTCATTTCCCTTTCTCTCCCCTTTCCTTACTTCCAGGTAAATAATCTGATTCAAGTTACATAAATAAAATCCTGTAAAACATTTCCATATTAATCACTTTGTATAAGAAGGCTCTAACAAGAAAGAAAAGGAAGGAAGGAAATTAAAAACAGTATGCTTCAGTCTGTATTTGAGCATTATCAGTTCTTTCTCTGGAGTTAGGTAGCATTTTCATTAAAAGTCCTTTGGAATTGTCTTGGATCATTGTGTTGCTGAAAATGGCTAAGTTATTCACAGTTCTTCATTGTACAATATTGCTGTTACTATATCCAATTTTCTTTTGGTTCTTTCATTTCACTTTGTATAAAATTATGTAAGCCTTTCCAGATTTTTCTAAAATCATCCTACTTGTCAATTCTTATAGCACAATATTATTCCATTAAAATCATATACTACAGCTGGTGCAACCATTCTCTTATTTAATGGGCATTTGCTCATTTTCTAATTTTTAGATACAACAAAAATATTGCTATAGATATATTTTTGATTCTTCTCCCTTTTTATTTTCCCTCTCTTTAGGATACAGACCTAGCAGTGGTATTGTGGAAATCTTGTATATAAATAAACAACCAATCAATCAACAAGCATTTGGTAATCACCTACTATCCAGCAGGTGTTGTTTTAGACACAGGAGATCAAAAGACAAAAAGTGAATCTAAACTGCTGTCAAAATTTTACATTCTCTTGAATGACTACAGGATTATACCTAGTTCTACTCTAATATGTGCATTTTCATGTGTTCAGTCATGTGAAATCTATACCTACCTACACACACATATTTTTGGCCCCTATGATCATTCTTGCATGAAGATGAACAGTTGTCTGCTGAGGTTATTTCTCAGAAAGCTGGCAGCTAGTTCAGCATTCAGAAGAACTAGATTATTGATCATACATAAGAAAGGTGTAAGTTGTGACCAGAGAGTTCACATTGTTTGAGGGTATATAATTACTGGGGTTTCTATACCATATCATACTAGGATGACATTTAGGTTGAAACTAAACATGAAATTCCTTTGTAGTGAGCAAAATAAAACAGATCACGGACAATTTCTACTTCTTTTTGATGTTCCTGTCCAATTTCCAAGGGCTGTATTTACCTCTTTGTGACTATTTTGGCCTTGCAAGATATCAGCTGTGAGATAACACTGGCATTCATCATTTTTCAATGTGGAGGAGAAGCAGCAATTGGAACAAAAGCTCTTAAAGTAAGAAAGATCACAGGGAATAGTTCTGGTTATTATTCCCCTCTGAGGCCAACTACAAATCCTTTGTCTTCTCCATTTGGAAAGGATGGTTTTCCTCCTAAAAACTGGAATTTGCACATGATTGAATACTACTTTTTAGTGTTTTTGAGGTAGGTCAAATGAAAAAAGAGACTGGATTGTAGGAAGCTCTGGTTGGTCATGGGGGATGATGGAGATTGACTTGAAGTGAGTCCTAGACATAAAATCCAAATGACAGGCCTGGTAAGTCAGATAACTATGGAATTTGACTCAGGAAAAATTCGGCCATACACAGATGCAGCCTTTGTGACAAGCTGGTCTCTATATTGCCAGATGGAATGGTTTGCTTTAGGTCTAAATACTTTATTGCCTTGATTCTGTGTGCATTCAATCACTTCCAAATATAATGAACCAGAGCCATGCACAACAATTCTGATGCCCAGGACAAGAATAAATAAATATGCCCTGTGACAAGTACAAATTCATTTGAGAAGAGGCAAGTGGGGGTGAGAGGAAGGGAGAGAAACCTTGAGCCCAACACATGATACCCCAACAGGTGAAGAGCCCCTGAGATCTCCCAAGTTCACTACAGAGAGAGGAAATAGTATAGAGTCAAGTCAGAGAGAAGCTGATCTAAGATGTAACTGCAGTGAAGAGGAAATATGCCGTCTGATTGCTTTTATTTTGACTAATTATTCTTGCTAACTAAGCTCAGTTGTTACTACTTGCTGATAAAGTAGTAGTGCTGTCAGCACCCCCTAAATTTTGGCACACTAGTACAAGGTCTCAATCACCCTGCCTTAGTTATGGCTTTGCAATGAATCCAAGAAAAACATGAACCAACTGAAGATTCAAAGTTCTCCTTAACAACTTTCTTTATGGGGATAATGTTGAGATGGAGAAAGAGTACAAGGAAAGACATTATATGTTTCTATATAATATCATGTTCAGTGAGTTAGCTGTGCTGCCAAACCCACTACCTCAGCTTCTAGTAAAAAGTATTGTATATGTTGGATTCTGAGGTTCATTCTTGAGAACCAATGACAGCTCAGCAGGCAAGTGTCTAAACATTCTGAGAAAGGGAATTTACACTCA
>NC_133617.1:118251568-118404068 GCF_048593235.1 Sminthopsis crassicaudata | reverse complement strand
CTGTCTTTGGAGTGGCCGATGCTTTCATTGCCCAAAGAACACTGAAACTGTCTGTTTACAACTTTTTTTTTTTTTAACCTTCCATCAAGGAAAGCCTTGACAGGTGTTTCATTCCCCCTCCCACTTTAAAAAAAAAAGCTGTTGGAGGAAAATGATCCACAGAATTGAAATTGGCTTACTTTGTATTATCAACATCTCTATGGTGGCTGATATTGTGTGGGAAGGACCTGGGAAAGAGCTGGGAAAAAGAAAGTGAGAAAACTACAGTCAGAGAAACTTTCTGAGGGTAGAAATGGTGGGAGGGACTTAAAAAGGAACGAGGAAAGGCAGAATCTGACCCTGGTGGAACCTTAACCTGAAGTAGCACCTGGAGGTGAGGTGTTCTAGGCTAGATCTCTATGTAGCAGCTGATCCCCCACATCTACAGAACAGGTATCAACCTCCATAATTCAGTTAAAAGAGTTTAAAGATTCAATAAATATCCTTTCTACCAAATGGCATTACAAGACATGACATTCTAATTATGATAATTATTATTTTGGTCATTTTTAATTAGCACAATAGAATTCCATGACATTTATATACCATAACTATCTTCAGATTTCCATTCTTGCCACCTCAAAAAAGAGCTATCAACAATTTTTAACCTTTTGTTGGAGTTTTTCTTGGTTAGTATTTTCTTCTTTAATCTACCCTTTCTCCTTCCAGTGAAGGGATTTGTTTGTTTTAGATTTATGTAGTAGGGATTTTTTTTTTCCACAGGGGATGGGTGAATAAGAGGTAGAGAAGACAGATTTTTGCTTATTGAACAAAAAAAAGTTAATTAAAAGGAAAAAAATTGAATAAATTTGTAGTTTTGCTTCCAAAAGGATAGGGACTCAATCTCTGATTTCGTTGACATAATCCAGATTAAAAACAAAAACAAAAACAAAAACAACTCCTTCTACAAATATAATTTAAAATCCACTCTTCAATTTACAGCCTTAGAAAATTGCTAAGAACAATAAGAATTTAAGTGGTTTTCTTAGGGTTCCATGGCTAGCACGGGTCAGAAATTCAACTGGAGCCCAGAGACCAGTTCTATATTCTTTCATTCTTAGGACTCCATTAAAATGCAAACATATTACTTAGGTGAAGCAACATGCACCCAAGTACCACCAGTACACCAATGGATTAGTTTATCAAATGAGCTAACGTTCAGAGTTGCAAACTCAAAGAGATCAGGAAGACTGAAATACAGGACAGTAATGTTTCTACTTGAATATGAGGGAAGGAAAAGATTTGTGGTATAAGATATTATTCAACAAAGGAAAGTGGGATGATTAATCTGGAAAAAAAGAACTGAAGGAGGATAATATGACTTTTTAACTATCTACAAGGTTAGCATCCTGATTTGGGGACTTTTTACAAAGAGATTGGAGAAAGGCTTGGGTCTTCTAGTGTAGCAGGAGTTCATCTCTGGGGACCTGAACTCAACTCTTAGAGTAATTCAATCTTAAATGACCTTGGAAAACAATAGAGTACTGTAGCATCAGGATAGTAGATGAGCCAGAGGCATCATTAAGAGGTTGAGAGCTGATTTCTTCAGGTTAACCTTTTTTTTTTCTATTGATATATTTGCATACCTTTATGTTTCTTTCTGAGGGATAAAAGTAAGCTCCATCATAAAGACAGCGTCTGGCAGCAGAGCTGAAGGAGACCGAAAATAAATGAGCAGATTTTTTTGATAGATGTAAAGTCGGAAGGAGGTCAGGGTCAGGATGTGGTTGGTAGAACAGAGGTAGAAATCTTCCTTCCCACTCCCCATCTACTCCATATCAGCCCCTCCCCAGTTTAGATTACCCACTGTGCCCATGAAGTTTTTTTCTCCCAAGTACCATCATTATAATTATTTTCCCAGAATGTGTCCAAAAGCATGTAGCAGAAAATTTACCCTGTCTCTCCTCAAGAATTAGATCAGATTTCACCAAGATCCTACTGTTTCTGATTATCTTTCACAATCCTAAGCCAGCCTGACCTGATTTTCCTATCTTTCTTATTTCTTGCTGGCTTAGTTGATTGGCTCTGAATATTCTATTGATTCAAACTCAAATGATTTTCCAACCTAAACACTTCACTTTGGTTGCTAAAATAAAACTAGGAGTCTCACAAAGACCATTACTTTAGCAATATTTCCCATTGGGTTAAAATATTGCATTATTCAGTATTTAAATTTAAGTAGAAAAAAAGTTGACTTCTTTTATTGAAAAGGAGTGGGGAAAAGGAACTGGTAAGAGTACTCTTGGTTGTTGTAGGAATATAAAAATCATCACACTTTATTTTTTTTTAAAAGCATGATTAAAACTCCAATGATGTTGGTCTCATGGTATTATTTAAGAATACCTACATTATTTTGGCAGATCCTACCAAGGTAGAAATGCTTCAGATTTGAGCACAATGTGGAATGAATAATAAAAAAAAATTAAGTATTTATTAGAGGCAGCTAAATGGTGGATAGATAATCAGGCATAGAGTCAGCAAGACTCACTTTCCTGAGTTGAAATAGTCTTAGATACTTACTATCTATGTAATCCTGGGTACTTATCTATATAATCTATAAAATAAGGTGGAGAAGGAAATGGGAAACTACTCCAATATCTTTGTCAAGAGAACCCTAAATGTTGTAATTTTAAAACAACACAGAAGCCATGAGTAGGTAAGTAGTAGTCAAGGAAGATGTTTTGGTGTTAGACGTTATAGGACAAGTCAGTGGAATTATAGAACAATTGATTGATAATTCATTTCCGATAATATTGATTTTAGTATTATTTCAAGAATATGAGTGAAATGAGCAGAACCAGAAGATCGCTGTACACTTCAACAACAATACTGTATGAGGATGTATTCTGATGGAAGTGGAAATCTTCAACATAAAGAAGATCCAACTCACTTCCAGTTGATCAATGATGGACAGAGGTAGCTACACCCAGAGAAGAAACACTGGGAAGTGAATGTAAATTGTTAGCACTAATATCTGTCTGCCCAGGTTGCATGTACCTTCGGAATCTAATATTTATTGTGCAACAAGAAAATGATATTCACACACATGTATTGTACCTAGACTATATTGTAACACATGTAAAATGTATGGGATTGCCTGTCATCGGGGGGAGGGAATAGAGGGAGGGGGGGTAATTTGGAAAAATGAATACAAGGGATAATATTATAAAAATATATATATATAATAAAAATTATTAAGTAAAAAAAAAAGAAAAATGAATACAAGGGATAATATTATTAAAAAAATAAATTAAAAAAAATAAATAAAATTAAAAAAAAAAAGAATATGAGAGGTGGGGGGTAGAAAGAAGGTTCATGGTATTAAGATATCCTGAATGCAATGTGGTTGAGTCTGCAAAGCATTCTGTTATGGTGAACACTTATGGTCAATAGTACAGGTCAGCAGGGGAGGCATCGAAGAGACTGGGACAGAGAGCAGGAATTCAGTATTATGAATATAATTTTGGGATATGCCTAGCTAAGTTGAAAAGCTCATCACTTTGACAAGAGGGTACTGAATTTTTTCAGTGACTCTCAAAGATATCCTACCCAATCATGGAGGGATTACAGCCAGTGTTGTTACAAACAGGCACTCACTTTGATAAAACCACATAAAATTATTTATGTATGGAGAGTGAGAAGATTTTGGCATCAGAGGACCTAGATTTCCAGCCAAATTTTACCACTTATTCTCCATGTAACTATGAACAGGTTATTGAATTTTTCTAGATTTCAGTTTACTTTTCTGTTAATGAAGGTAGGTGTTATATCTCATATAAACTTTACTTATCTTGTCACCAACTACAATTGTAGCTCACAATTGATGCTTGATAAATATTTGCTGAATTTAAGTGAACAGAAATATTAAGTATCTCTCTCTATGCAGAATATTAATCTAAGCACTGAAAGAGAAAAAATGAATAAGAAATTAAATTCCTACTCTTGAGTAGATTATGCAGACCCAGAAATGAATTTATAACAAAGTCATACATGACAAGTGCATGAGAAGAACAAACAAAATGCTGTACTTGATACGAGAGATTAAAAATCATCATTTCCTGGAAGAATCAGAGAAAAAACTGAAGATGTGATACTTGTGTTGGACTTTAATAATGAATTTCAATAGGTAGCAAAGGACAGGGGGTGACATTCTGAGCATTACAAAACATGATGAAAGGCATAGAGACAGAAAAGGATGGGGCGTATATATGGGATGGCTAGAGTAAAGTTTGTGAGAGGGAATCATGATGGATTTCAAGGTAGGATCGTGCCATGCTACTCCATTCTCCAATAGTAACTCTCCTTGGTTTTGACTCTATTTAACAGTATGTCTCCATGCCAGACACCCCCTAGTGGTCTCCTTTAAGTCCATTTTTAAACTTATTTTGTGTTTTGTTTTCTTTTGACTGCAGGAACCATTAGGGACTGTTAGGGGCAGGGACCATTTCCTTTTCTTACCGGTGTTCCCAACATTTAGTGAAGTGCCTGGTATATAGTAGATGTTTAGTATATGTTTATTGAATAGAACAGTTGAATTGAGAATGAAAGGACTTGAATTAAAAGGTAGTTTGTTTTTTTTTATTCATTTTTCCAAATTATCCCCTCCCTCCCTCCACTCCCTCCCCCCGATGACAGGCAATCCCATACATTTTACATGTGTTACAGTATAACCTAGATACAATATATGTGTGTAAATACCATTTTCTTGTTGCACGTTAAGAATTGGATTCTGAAGGTATAAGTAACCTGGGTAGATAGACAGTAGTGCTAACAATTTACATTCGCTTCCCAGTGTTCCTTCTCTGGGTATAGTTATTTCTGTCCATCATTGATCAATTGGAAGTGAGTTGGGTCTTCTTTATGTTGAAGATTTCCAAAAAGGTAGTTTTGTTGAACAGAGTTTTAATTCCCATGCATAGGCAATAGGTTACCTTGGAATGATTTTGAGTAAATGGATGCAATGATGCATCCTTATGTAAAGGATGATGTAAAGGAGGATGAATTCTAGACATATGAACTGGTGCAAAGTGAAGTGATCACAACCAGGAAAACAGCAAATAGAATAATCGAAATATTGTATAATGATCGACTGTGAAAGGCTTAGCTATTCTTGGCAATACATTATTCAAGATAATTGCAAAAGACTCAAGATGAAAAATGCTATCCATCTCCAGAGAAAGAACAGAAAGAACTGGTAGAATCTGAATTCAGATTGATATATACTGTTTTTTCACTTTATTTTTTTTCTTTTTTTGTCTGTTTTCTTTTACAACATCACTAATATATTTCACATGATTGCATATATATATATATATAAAACCTATATAATTTTAAAAAATTTCCCAGGAGAAGAGAGGGAACTGAAGGAGGAAGGGAAGGAGAGAAATTGAAACAAAAATTTTAAAAGATTATTGTTAATTGTTTTTACATGCAATTGGGAAAATATTATTAAAAATATCTGTGTTCAAATTTGGCCTCAGACACTTAATAGCTGTGTGAACCTGTCCAAGTCATTTAAGCATGCTTTATCTCAGTTCCCTCAACTGTAAAATGGAGATAATAATAGTACCTACTTCTCAGGGTTTTATAAAATAATGTATTTACAAAAATTAGCACAATATTTGGTATATAGTAGGTGCTTTATAAGTGCTTATTCTTTTCTACCACATGGATATAAGCATTAATAACTGAATGAATGAGAGCTGGTATCCTTGATATAATTAGATAAACCATCATGAAGATTATATTTTGAGGGAAATAGAAGTTTGGATTTTCTCGTGTTGAATTTTAAGAGCTTAGAGAATATTTGGAGAACAATGTCCTAGAAAAGTGGATCTGAAGTCCAACTATAAGCTCAGGGCTATTATAAAGATTTCAAAATTGGCTAGGTATCACTGAAAATCGAAACTGTAGAAATGAATGAGATTCCCAAGGGAGAGAATACAGAGATGGAAGTTTTCACAGTAAGGTGGAAAGAACATAGACTGGAAGTTAGAAGACACAGGTTTGAATTCTAGCTTATAGGTTAACTCTTGCCAAAGGTCTCTCTCAATTTCCTTATCTATAAAAATCAGGGTATTTACTATCTTCCTACATCAGCTCTTTCTTTATTTCTGCAAGTGTTAGTGACTCCCCTCAAAATTATTTTGCATGTATTTTCCATATACTTGTATGAGTACATGTTGTCCTGGAACATAAAAATAAGTGCTTAATTAAACTTTATTAATTGGCTAAATGATCTCTAAGGTTCCTTCTATTACTCTGTGATTCTGTATTCATAGGATCATAGATTTGGAGAAACAGACCATAGAAACCATCAAATCCAACACATTCCATTCCCCCATTTTACAAATGAGGAAACTGAGTCCTAGAGAATTTAAATGATTTATACATAGTCACACAGCATAGTCACAGAGGCCAAGGCAGAATTCAAACCCCATTTTTCTGTCTCTACATTCATCATTTTATCAATTATATATTTCTTATTGTCTCCAAGAAGAGAAAGGAACTGATGGCAGAACATTGGGAAAACTAGTTTTAGGGATTGGAAAGCCAAAAAGCATCTAGAGAGAAAGAGAGAAAAGGAATTGTTAGAAAGAAGGGAGTAGTTTCTTAGAAGCCAATGAAGGCAAGGAAGAGATTTGTAGCAGTATCTGTAAGCTATATTTTCTTTCCTCTCAAGTATAATTTTAGTGATATATTGGGAGGCCATATATACAGTGTTTTTAAAGTATTTGAAGTGATCCAGGTCATAGTCTTTTTAATACATACAGTATTTCTAAGAGTGAAAATGTCAAGACCTTGCACAAATTGTACTGACTTGACCCTTGGAGGGCAACAGCATGATCTCTTCCACATCATTACTTTTTATTACACTACTGGTCACATCTCTGTAAAGAAGTAAGACAGAAAGCACAGAACTCATCTCATCCCCTCACTGGATGAGTCTGTGGCCCTGATGGCACTTTATCATCTCAGAGTATGTTCGTCATCAGCTCAGTCACCAGTGTAGAATTATGGTTGAGAAGGTCACAGTTACTGTGAGAGCTTGTTTGAAATATTTGCTTTAAATGGATCAAAAGCGGCAGCGTTGACGACTGGTGAAAGAGATACTGAGGCTGTTCCTTATTAGCTCTGTCATGCCCAGGTGGGTCTTAATTTTCCAAATGGATGAGAGCTGTAGCCCTTAGGCAAGGACTGGGTGACCTTTCAGGCCCTTCCGAACTTCAAGATGCTGTGATTCTCTGAAAGTAATGCTTTGGCTAATTAGCATCCAGAGATAATCATAGACTTCCATTAGAATCAGGCTTTTACCACCACCTTCTTCCCAGAATTGTAAAGGGGCAAAAATGAAGGAGGTTTGCCCTCACCTCACTTCCTATAAGCTTCTTAGGGAACAAAGAAACACTCCATACCTGGAGCATTGTTTTCAATGAGAAAACCCAGTGGATTCAGTCCTGGGCCCGAAGTCAGGAAAACCTGAGTTCAAATCTGTCCATAGCCACTTATAGATTATGTGTCTCTGGGCAAGTCATCTAAGCTCTATTTCCCACAGTTTCCTCAACTGTAAAATGAGGCTAATGGTAGCATTTCTCCTAGAGTTGTTGTGCTTATAGTAGGTATTATAGAAATGCTATTTACTATTGTTATTATTATCATTATAATTATTCACCTAAATACATCTAGTTGGAACAAAAGATATAGCGTTGGACCTGCAGTTAGAAAAATTTGAACTTAAATCTATCCTAAGACACTTAGCAGCTAGGGGACTCTGTCAAATCACTTGACTTTTGTTTGCCTCAGTTTCCTAAACTGTAAAGTGGGGATAATAATAGTATTAACATCTCAGAATACTATGAGGATCAAATGGGGAAAAATATTTGTAATGTTTTTTTGCAAACCTTAAAGAGCTATACAAACGTCATCATCATCATCATCATCATCATCATCATTATTGTTGTCATTGTAGTTGTTATCATTTCCTAAAAAAAACACTGGAGGACAGCTCAGCTGGTGAAGAGTCCAAAATTCCATGTCACATGAGAAGCAACTGACAATTGAACAAAGAATGTTTAGCATGGAGAAAAAACAAATTCAGGTCAGGAGAGGAAATATGATAGTATCAAAGCATCTAATGGGACTATGCATAATGACTATTTACATTTTAAACTGTGGCAGAGCATTCCAAGCTCATATTAATCTGATCTGCCACAGTCAGACACACTGTATATCGTTTTTGGTCCTCTTCGAGAATGAAGGGACAACAATCAAACCAATCCACCAATGGGATGCCATATAAAAGAAGGCTTAGGCTTCTTGGTTGGACCCTAGAGGGCAGAAAGAAGAGCCCCCGATAGAGATAATAGAGGGGAATTGATGCTTAATGTCATTAAAAACTTTATAGATTTAGAACTAGAAGGAACCAAAGAAGCATTTCAGTCTAGTTTCATCATTTTACAGTCGAGGACATTGAAGTCCCATAGTTCAAGTGAGTTACCAACATCAGTCATGTACTAAATGGCACAGCCAAGATTTGGGCCCAGAGCTTGGGATTCCACATCCAGCAGTCTTTCCACTCTTCTATGTTTCCTTCTTTCTTAACAATTGACACTACCACAAAGTAGAGTAAAATGTCTTGGGAAATAATGGGTTTCCTCTCATTAGAAGTATTCAAAAGGAATAGGATAACCACTTATTAGCTGTTATAGTATGTTTTGCATATGGAATGAGGGTCATTTCTCTCTCTCAAATTCCCATGTTTCTGTGATTATTTGTGTTAAAATGGTCAGAGGATGAGATCTCCAAAGAAGTGCTAGTTTCTAGCATGTAAGTATTTATTAACAACTAGCAAGTTTCTAGTTATGACTAGTGAGAAATCAGTTAAACTGTTATTATGTTGAATTCAACATATCAGGGAAAGAAAGAACAATCAGAGTTCTGGCTAACATTGTTTTGTTGTTATTGAGTTATTTCAGTTATGTCCAACCCTATGATCCAATTTGGGCTTTCCTTGACAAAGACACAAGAATAGTTTGTGTGTCCTTTTCCAGAAGAGAGAACTGACGCAAACAGTATTAAGTGATTTGCCCAGTATCATACAGTTAGCACGTATCTGACACCAGATTTGAATTCAAAGGGGAGTCTTCCTGTCTCTAGGTCTGGCACTCTATCGACTGAGTTACTTAGATGTGGAACATATTTAAAAAAAAAAACTGAACTAAGTGACAGTTTTAATTACCTAGGTAAAGTAGAAAGACTCTTAAACTTAGATTACTGTAGTTGAAGTCAGCATACCTCAATTTGAATCCAGAGTCTGCCACTCACTATTTGTGTGATCTTGGATAAGTAATTTCATTTATTTATTTATCTTCAAATTTTACAAAAATTTTCCCCAATTACATGTAAAAAACAATATTTTTTATTATACATGAACATTCATAGATACATATATCTGTATACATATGTATATATATATATGTGAGTATATGTGTGTGTGTATATAAAAAAAAAACCCAGAAGAAAAAAAGTGAATATATCATGTGTTGATTTATATCCAGTCTCCATATTTCTCTTTCTGAATGAAGATGACATTTTCCATCCAAAGTTTATCGGGATTTCTTTAAATCATTGAGCTGCTAGAAGAGTCAAGTCTATCATAGTTGATCATCAGACAGTCTTGCTGTTGCTGTCTAAATGTTTTCCTGGTTCTGCTTATTTCACTCAACATCAATTCATGTAAATCTTTCTAAAATCAGCCTGTTTATCATTCTTATAGAATAATAACATTCTATAACTTCATAAACCATAACTTATTCAGCCATTCCACAATTGATGAACATTTATACATCTACTCTTTGTTGGGTAAGTAATTTAAGTCTTGATCTCAGTCTTTATCATACTTAAATTAGGAAGGAGATTGGGTTTTTGTTGTTGTTCATTTGTATCCAATTCTTTATGATCTTGTGTACAATACTGTCTAGAGGATTTTCTTGATACTGGAGTGGTATGCCATTTCCTTCTCCAGTGGATTAAGGCAAACACAGGTTAAGTAACTTGCCCAGGATCACACAGATAGTAAGCTTATAGGGCTAAATTTGAACTCAGTTCTTCCTAATTACAGGCATAGCACTCTATTCACTGAGCCACCTCGCCAGTCAATTTAGATGATATTTTAAATCTCTTCCAAATCTTTATCTATTCTCATATAAGCTCATGGTTAACTATTTTGATACAAATTATTAAAATCATTGCCTACAGTTCACCAGAAAGATAAGAAATGTATTTTTAACAAAAAGAGCTAACCACATGGTCTCTTACACAATCTAGTTCCTGAGCTCTAAGCATTTATCAAATTCTTACCGGACTTCTCACCTTACAACATATCCTGATGAGATATATATTATATACATATATGAATTCAAATCTATGAATTAAATTTTAGCAAAAACAGTAGATATTTTTTCCTCTGGCTTAAAAATCTGGCAACAAAATCCTGAGACCTGGAGCAAGACATTCAATAATATTGGATCTTTAATTCTGTCATCACTTAAATGGACTGGATAAAATTGATATATAGCACCTCATGGATTATAATGAGCTTTAATCAGTGCTTGGAAAATGTTCATTTGCTGGTCCTCTCTCTCAGGACCAGAGCTCAGAAAGCAAATGTTTCATTGGCAATAATTTTCAGACAGGATTAGTAGTTTATTATTCCTGCCTATTTGGTGTGTTCCATAATTGACAAAATATGGAAGAAAAGAGCTTTAGGAAGAACCCCAAGGTGTTGTGGTTCACATAGAAATCTCCTTGGTGGCAGGCATGTCATGTTCTTAGTACCCAAGTGCTGCTGACTCTTAAATTACAGCCACTGAAGGAAATCCTAAATTGGTTCCCTCTAAGAAAGCAGCAGTTAGTTCTTTGGCTGACTAGCTTAACTCCTAATATCAGTAGCAGCAGTCATAAGATCAGCAGGATTCTTTTTCTAGTCTCTTTTGGATGTCATTTTGATTTAGTTTCTGAGTGCCACATAAGGTGTGTTCCTTATTCATTTCCCCCCCTCCAATTTGTGTTTCTTCTTCTGTATTCTTTTGACAAGTTTTTCCCTGACCAGCATTATGAGGCTTCATTTCTGGTACAATGGAGCTTGTCTTGGTCATTTTGGGAAAACTACACAAAATGACAGCCTAAAGGAAGGGATATAGTATTATTAACATGATGTTTGTCAAAGGCATTCTGGCACAATAAATTGAGGGCTGGCTTTGGAGAATGAAAATCCCAGGTTCAAGCTCTGCTTATGACACATGTTGGCTGTGTGACCATGAGCAAGTAACCTCTCTGACAATTCTTTAAGAATATTAAGTTCCACATGAGTCTTTCATCTACATCAGTCTCCATTCCAATGAAATAACAAGTCAGGATCAAAAAAATTTCCATCCCGGATGTGGCCATTTTCAACAATGAGATGAACCAAATCAGTTCCAATAGAGCAGTAATGAACTGAACCAGCTACACCCAGTGAAAGAACTCTGGGAGATGACTATGAACCACTACATAGAATTCCCAATCCCTCTATTTTTGTCCATCTGCATTTTTGATTTCCTTCACAGGCTAATTGTACACTGTTTCAAAGTCTGATTCTTTTTGTTCAGCAAAACAACTATTTGGACATGTATACATATATTGTATTTAATTTATACTTTAATATATTGAACATGTATTAGTCAACCTGCCATCTGGGGGGGGGGAGGAGGGGAAAAATTAGAACAAAAGGTTTGACGATTGTCAATGGTAAAATTACCCATGCATAAATCTGGTAAATAAAAAAAACTATTAAAAAATTTCCATCCCTTAAGTATGCAAACAGATACTCATATCTGTGTCCAGTGTGTGTGTGTGTGTGTTATGTGTATATACATATATACAACATCTATTTATATATATTTATGACTAACATTTATATATAGTGCTTACTATGTACCAGGTATTATGTTAACTGCTTTGCACTTATTATCTTGTTTGATCCTAAAAACTCCAGTAAGTAAGTGTTATTATGATTATAGTTTAAAGATGAAGAAACTGTGGCAAATAGAGGTTAAGTGAACATTGGTCTTTACTCCAAGTTATGCTCGATCTACCGCCCTACCTACAATCTCTTTCAAGGCTTCTCTCTAAAGAGATTGTAGTTCCTAAATGACTGTTTACTCCTCCTCCTCATACATTTGCAAGGACAACTCTGAGGCAATTTAGCTTATGGCCCTATAGAACATGAACTCTGACTGATGTGCTACTCATTAATATTTTGCCAATAATCAACTAATTTTTTTACAAAAAAATATGGCACATTGGATAGAGTGCTAGGTCTGGAGTCAGGAGGAATCCTCTTCATGAGTTCAAATTTGGTTTCAGATATTTTCTGTTTGATCCTGGGCAAAAATCACTTAACTTTGTTTGCCTAATTTATAAAATGAACTCGAGAAAGAAATGGCAAACCACTTCAGTATCTTTGCCAAGAAAATCCCAAATGGTGTCATGCAGAGTTGGACATGGCTGAAAAATGATTGAATAACAACAAAAAGATATGTAATACAGTTAGTATAAAACATAATCTGGGACATAGCTTCTACAATAAACAATGTCCACAGGGACAATAAACTTAATTTTGGAGTAAATACCACACGTATGTGGTAAAGGGGTTCTTTTAAGAAGTAAAGAGCATTTTTACACTGGACATACATTTCTCCTTTTGTTAAGTCCTCATCAAGTTTTTCTCTGTTGTGCTCTGAGTATTAGTGTTTGTCTATAAGTGAAGTTCTTCTTTTCTACAATGGCTCATGCTCCCTGAAGTTGTCTTTTCTCAGGTGCTCATTGCTTCATGTCCTTCATGTACCTCTCTACTCTCATTGCAGATGATTCTCCTGTCATAAGTCACTAAATTCTCTTGGAGGGTGAATTGTTTCTCATTTTCTTTCCCTTCTTGCTAGAGTTTCTTCCTTTCCCTTTTTCCTGCTATTACATTAATCATTTCTTTTGAGATTGATTTAGGAGAAGGCAATGCTTCCATCTGGGAGCAACAAGAGGTACAGTGAGTTTAAACATGGACAAAAACAATACAAAAAGCATGTGATAGCCACTTGGGGAAGGAAGTAGTTTTGAGGAGCTTGACCTGCTTGCACAAAAGTAAAGAAAAAGCTGATTATGACCTCAAGAACAAGACTGTTCTCTACATTTGTGTCTGAATTAAATAAATACTACCATATATTAAATGTAGGAGCTATCATCATCAAGAATTTTCAGGGGGAGGGTGTGCTTTTGGTTTTACAAGAATGGTTTGTACCAATTTTGCTTATTATATCATTGGAACAAATGTTTGCAAAAATGCTAACTGAGGTTCTTGGCTAATGATCAATGGGAAACAAACTGGTATAAGCTGGAGCTTGTCAGAACATCAGATTTAGTCATAGAACCCTGAGTAGAAGAAATCAATTGGCTACATCCAAGTTTAAGTTGGGAGAGTGAGCTCAGAGGTGATGCTACATAAGTAAATCTAAAATAATCTATGTCCCTGAAAAAAGGAAATAGAAGTAAACACACTAGGTTGGTTGAATGATAAAATGTGTAAAGGGGAACAATGCACAATAAAATTTGAAAGTTAGGAATGAAATGAAATAGATTGGTTGGAATCAAGTTATAAAAGACTTTTAAATGAAAAAGAGGGAAGTTTGTAATTGACCCAAGAGATATTAGGGAACTACTGGAGTTTATCGAGCTTTAGAGTGACATGGTCAGACTTGTGCTTTTGGAAAATCATTTTGACAGTGTGTGACGAATGAAATGATTAGGGGACCAATTCCTTGAGTCAGGGAAACAAATCAGGAGGTGAAGAGAACCTGAGCCAGGGAGCTAGGGCACCTAGGGGAGTGGAGAAAAAGGAATGGAGATGAGAAATTTTGTGGAGGTAAATTGAACAGACAAGACAGGAGAGTCAAAAGTTATGGGTAACTGAGGTTAAGAGCCTATAGATATTAATACCCACATTTTATGGATGAGAAGGCTGGGACTGCTCACAAAGCTAATAAGTCATACTAATCACCAGGTTTTCCTGACTTCAGGCCTAGCACTTTATCTACTTTATCATGTGTGGTCATGGAGATTTAGATGCTGGAATACAGGATGGGGAATTTTAGATATACCTATTAGATATTATAGAGTAGATAAACAAAACTTGTTTATGATTAAGTACACATGAATCTTAATTGTCTCCTTATCTTGACTGCCCATAGCTATAGTTTACATCTTATCCAGAATAGAATGAAATGTCAGGTTTTCTCAATTCTTACAACACTAGAAAGCTCCAATTACTGAGAACTTGTTGATGGGACTTGGGTATGCAAACATGACCCACTTTAAAGCTTATTATCATTCTTATTTATTGAGCACTGACAGAATTCAGCTGAACAGGCACAGGCAGGATTCTTGCCCTGAAGGAACATAATCCAAGTTAGATTGGTAATAAAGTTCAAACATAAAGCACACCAGAGGAGAAAGTAGTTAAAATGTAGAGCTAGAAGGTATAGATTCTAGGGAAAAGAATGCAGAAGACACTTACAAGGAGGAGAGACTGACTGGTGGGGAGTGAGGAAGGGATTTTTGATCGGAAACCTTGACAGTAAATATGGGGAAGAATCAGAAAGAAGTCAAAAGTCATCCCCAGGACAGAGGCCATTTCCTTTTTTGCTTTATTTTATATTGTAGGTAGAAGTTGGTATAGTACATAGTATGTTGGGCCTTGAGCAGGAAGATTTGAATTCTAAGACTTGCCTTGTTTGCTTACTAGCCATAAAACCTCAAGCAAATGACTTAATCCTTCTTGTCCTCCGTTTCCTAGTTAGGATTCTGTAGAATACCACTTAAGACACTTTGCAAACCTTTAAATATTATATAAATATAAACTACACTGAGTATTTAGTACAGGTAAATCTCTTCTATGGAAGAGATCATAGATATACTGAAATCTTTTAAGGGTAAAATTAATTGGCAAACCCTTTCCTGTGATAAGTGAAGTAATCCTTTGTTGGTAGAGGACCTAGCATAGGATTGTCTTAAATCTCTCTTCTTGATTTAGGAACTCAGAACTTTTTGCCAAATTTCCTTTGTTTGAGTTCTTGAGCTAATGAGCAGGTGGGCTATTGTTCAGATCAATGAACTAAGACTCAGAACCTATTTTATTGCATAAGTGATTTATATTACCTTGAGATATTGAAAGAAGGAGAGAGATGCCATATAACTTAAGAGAGGAAGAGAGTGCATATTGCAAATGATAAAACTGTAGACTTGATTTTGATTTCTGGCAAAAATATAGAATGCATTTTTAAAGGGAATTGTATGTGATTTCTTGGAAAGGTGAATAGTGATTGATAAAAGCTAACATAGTATCCTCAAGAACAATTCATGAAATATGAATTCTAGCTCCTTTTTTTTTTTTAATAGCAGATTAAAAGGCAGCATGGTATTGTGAATAGAGGGCTGATCTTACTATGTACCAAGAATTGTATTAAGCTCTAGGGATACAAATAAGAATAATAAAGACAATCCCTGATCTCAATGAGCTTATGATCTAATGAAGGAAGACAACACACACAAAAAGCTAAAAGGGCGGGTAGAGATTTAAGGAAGAAGGTGAGAGAGGCTAGTGGAGTCAGGGAGGTAGGAAGAGCTGGATTTAAATTGTACCTTTGATACAGTTAGCAGTATGAGTATAGGCTAGTTATTTAAACACTAATGTCTACAAGCAAAATTTTGAGGTAATAAGTTATAGAAAAATTGATGATTTACTTCAGTGGAGGGAATTTTCATACCATGACTTCTCCATGACAATGAAATTATGAATATGAACCAAAAAAGTAGATATGCTTCAGAAATAATAAGTAGGATCAAAGCACTTTACAACATCTCTAATGCTAGTTATTCTTGTGTCTAACATAGGCTAGATAATAATACAATTAGGTGAATTAAAAAAGTGCTAGAATACTGATGGATTAATGTTAATTTGGAAGATTTCCTTTACCAAGAAACTCATTATCCTGCTAGATTGCATCAGCTTTGGTACTCACCTCTCTTCAGTATATTCAATATTCTCTACTCCCTAAATTAAGTTTTGGAGCAAAGAATACTTCTCAAAGCTTCCATTTAAAGGGGGCTCCCAGGTGAGGAAACTCTTCATTTCTTATAAATTGCACTCCTTGGACTATATTCCACTATCCTTTCCTGACTTTTCCCCTAATTACCTCTTGCTCCTTTTAAACTTCCTTTTGTGTGTTGTTTTCCTCCTTTATGTTGTAAACTCCTTGAAGAAAAGAATTTTTTTTTCCTATTTGTATTCCCAGAGTTTAGCTCATAGTAGGCCATTAATAAAATGTTTATTGATTGATTGGCTGAAGAAAGTCTTTAGTGTAGTACTCCCAGGGATTTGTGGTCCTGTGCTATTCAACATTTTTTTTTTTTTGGTGAATGAGATGATGGCATAGATGCCATGAGTATTAAATTTGAAAAGGATAGGAAGCTTGGAATGATAGTTAATACAGTCTTCATTTTTTACTTCAGAAACATTTTTATTTTCTCCTTGTTTGTCAGAATCAGTTTTGTCATGGAAATTCCCCTGTTGCTTCTTCTACCTTTGAAGGCTTATATTATCATTAAAGCAAGTCAAAAATATACCAGCTGTTCTGATTTTAATAGAATGCCTTAGCAGATATTTGGATATTTTGTGTTCTTCATCACTACAACAACATGTTTCCATTAACAAGCATTTATTAATTCAATAAGTTTTTAGGTTTGTGATCCAGGTTTGTAATATGTTTCCTGAAATCCTTGTCTAGTGATCTGTGCTCCCAAGACAACTCTGTTTCTATTTCTCTCTTCATTGATCTTTCCCCAAATGCCCTTTATCATATTTCCCCTCTAAGGTTTTCTCACATGAATATATTTTCATAATATTCAATGTTACTTCACCATGCCTTTTATCTATTTTCCTACTTTTAAGTAAGATATGGCCTCCCAGAGCGCCTGTTTAGTCACGAGGCAGTGTGAAATAGTTTAAAATGTAAGACCTGGCATTAGGAAAATTTGAATTGAAATCTCACCTTTGATGATGGATAGCTGAAATCTTGGGGAAGTCACAACTTCCTGGAGCCCTAATTTCCTTCATCACAATAGTGACTACCTCACAGGATTGTTGTGAAGATCAAATGAAATGCTATATGGGAAACACTTTTTAAACTTCAAAGTCACTTTAAAGCCAATTTCCACTTACTATTGAATCTCATTCCATAGTTTATCTTAGTGACATCCATGAAGTAAAATTTAATTCTTTGCACTGGAATCTCATCCAATTTTTTTGTGTACATAGACACCTATGTACGCAAAAGGTGTATAGACTTTGAGGCCATAGATTGTATTGCTACCTTTCTTGTATATATTGTCATAAATTACTAATTCTTTCTTTGGCTAAACTTCCCATGTTGAATTGATTGTCTTCAATTGTAGAGGTTCTTAACTTAGAATTCACAGGCTTTTAAAATATTTTGATATAATTGATTTCTTTTTTAATGCTATGTAGCTTTTAAAATGTACTTTAAAACATCATTCTGAGATGGGATTCATAGGCTTCATCAGACTGCCACAAGGGTCCATGTTACAAAAAGCCCAAGAATTTCCACTCTGTGAGACCATAAAAAAGGGGGAAAGACCTATAGCTACAAAACCATTTATAGCAGTTCTTTTTGTGGTTGTAAAGAATCAGAAATTGAAGGGATGCACATTAATTGAGAATTGCTGAATAAGTTGTGGCAAATGAGTGTAATAGAATACTATTATGCTATAAAAAATGATGAGCTGAAAGATTTCAGAAAAAACCTGAAAAAAACTTACATGAACTGATGCCAAGTGAAATAAGCAGAACCAGGAAAACATTGTACATAGTAATAACATGCCATGATCAACTATGATTCAATTTGTTCTTCTCAGCAATACTCTGATCTAAGACAATTCCAAAAGACTCATGATGGGAAATGCTATTCAAAACCAGAGAAAAAATGATGGAGTCTTAATGCAGATCAAAGCGTACTGTTTTCACTTTAAAAATTTTTTCATCTTTTTTTCCCTTTTGTTCTGGTTCTTCTTTCATAACATGACCAATAAGGAAATATTTTTTACATGATTACACATATATAACCTATACCAAATTGCTTACTAGTTTAGGGAGAAGAAAGGGGAAAAGGAAGGAAAAAAATTGAATACAAAAATCTCATAAAAATAAATGTTAAAAATTGTCATTACATGTAATTGGAAAAAATAAAATACTACTAAAAAAGAATTCCCATTTTATGTTACTAAGCTTGACAGATCGTTATGGGCAATTTTCTCCTTCCTTTCCCCTGCCTTTTCAGTTTAAAGCTCTGATGCAGCTTGTAGGGCTCCAGGAAAATATGTTTTTACTGGCCTTTGGTTAAGTACACTTCATCCTGGTCTAAAGCCCAGGTAATGGCCCATAAATCCAAATCCTGTGTCTTCTTAGCTCCATGTTCATTTTCCAAATCCTTTCATCTATCTTCTGAATCTCCTATGATATGTATACTTTTTCACTATGAAGTCAAAAAATGCTAGAAGGCACTTTAAAGATATTGTAATTTTCTTCATTTTATAGAAATGAAAGCTAAAGTCTAAAAAAGTTAATTGACTTATTTAAGCTAATAGTACATCCCCTTTAATTCTAGTGCCTTATCTCCAATTTATCCTACAAATATTTTATTTGTACATAGGTGTTTGTTTACTGTCTCTTTCAATAGATTGTGAGCCCTTTGGGAGCAAGAACTTTTGCTTTTCTTTGTATTTCTAGCACTCAGGACAGTATCTAACATATAGTAACATATACCTGTTGACTTGATGAGTAGTAGAGACAATGTTAGAACCCAGATTTTAATAGTATGGAAAATCTGTAAGTGTCATCCTCACTTTTCAAAGCTAGCCTTAACATTATAAAAAATATTCCAAGAGGATTTGTGGATCATTAGATGTAGTGAGCTGTCGTCTCCAGAAGCTGCCAGATCACTCTCTGGGAAGAGATATGCTGTGTCTACTCAAATCTTTCAGACAGATTCTTCTTCCTGTAGTGAACCGTTGTCTCCAGGCAGTTGCTGTTAACTCTTGTCCAGAGAAGTGACTTCCCTTCCTGCAGAGAGCCCCGTCAAGCCTGATGCAATGCAGAGAGTCTTCTTCTATCTCTGGGAGTCCTCTCTTTTATTCTCCCAGAGAATGGGCGTGGGATAATGCAAGGGCTTCTGAGAAGAACCACCTCAGCCAATGAGCCTGCTCCTTCCATCAAGTCAACCTGAGTTCTCACCTTGTAATTGTCCAACCTGAATTCTCACCTTGTCACTATCCAGACAACCCGAGTTCTCACCTAGTAATCCCAACAATTAGAGGTCTTCTAAAGATATATTTTCATCTTTGTCATATACATTCACCAGTTTCTGTGGCTTCTTTTCTCTTGTTGTACACTTCTCATGCAGTGAAGCTGGGTCAATTATCATGGTTAAGCTAGAAGTAAAAGATAAAAGAAAACAAATCTTAGGCCTTTGAGATAACATTGCTAAACTATTTTGGTTTAATATCCCCCCATCCCCCCAGGCTGGGGTTAAGTGACTTGCCCAGGGTCACACAGCGAGGAAGTGTTAAGTATCTGAGACCAGATTTGAACTCTGGTCCTCCTGAATTCAGGGCTGGTGCTCTATCCACTGCGCCACCTAGCTGCCCCTGCTTTAATATTTCTATTGTTGAGAACATACCCCAAAATGTTGTTACAAACAAAAAAAGCCACATGTTTAAATATTTTCATGTGGTATTATCTATAATTGCATAAAACTGGAAGCAAAGCTAAAATTTTAATTTGAAAAGTTCCTATTAATAGACAGCAAGTTTATTTAGGCATATGCAAATCTTATGTAACTATATGTATATTCCTTCAACCCATCACTTTATAATATAGCTCTTGCAAATTGCCTGTGTACAAGATATTGTAAGGTAGACTCATTGGTGTACTAGTATAAAGTACTTTTAGATCCTCAAGAGTAAAGCAAAACCTACAGTATTGATGATATGAGGGCTTTTTGGAAAATTAGTATTTTATTATTATTTTTTATAAATAAGCTTTCTAACTTTAGAAAATCTTAGAGTTATTTTTTGGTAAATGGATACCCAGTTGTACTAGTTGTTTTTGAAGAGATTTAATTTACTGTTTATATTGGTATAATGTGAAAGAAGAAATAGATATAGATTTATTATTTAATTGTTTGCAGTGAGGTATTATGAAGTAAGGATATGGTTCTATCCAAAATTGATAGATTGTTAACTTCAATGGATTTTCAGTCTCATGTATCTGGTTAATTGTTTCCTAGTCATAGCGTGAGATTCTTGTTCATGCCCTACCACAAAATTCTCCATGAAGGATTCAACCAATATGGCAGGGGTCTTCCTTGAACTTTTTTGATATTGCATGAATACTAATGGAATTTTCCATCAGTCCATTGCTCTTGCTTTTTTTTTTCTGGTAACCTTATAGCTGTAATGGTATCTTTTATGATAACTCTTCATTGGTAATATATAGCAGCCTTTTTTATTATAGCTTTTTATTTACAAGATATATGCATGAGTAATTTTTCAGCATTGACAATTGCAAAATCTTTTGTTCCAACTTTTCCCCTCCTACTCCCCACCCCTCCCCCATGATGGCAGGTTGACCAAAACATATTAAATATGTTAAAGTATGTTAAATACAATATATGTATACATGCCCTTGCAGTTATTTTGTATAGCAGCCTTCTTATCATTACCATATATCTTTCTTTTGTTCATTAGTTAATTTACCACTTTAAGTCTTTGAAATCATGGAATTGAGAGTTTCCATTTAGAATGGTGGTATCAGAGGTCATACAGAGGCTTACATTTTCAACACAAACTCTTAACAATATTATAAAAAAGAAATAGACATCAGATTAATAATAATCAATTCAAAATGAAGCATCAATAGATTCTTTTATCTGGTCTAGAAGTGTTGGAAAAGACACTCATGAACACTAGGTGAGGGTCTCCCTGGAAATACAGCATGAGCTCAGGTAATAGGCTACCAGAGCATTCTTTTTAGGGATTAGAACTCTGATCAGAAACAATATAGTCCTCAAGCACTTTGAGTATAGACATATCAAGGGAGATGAAAACCAGATGTAGGAACCCAGAAAAAAATTAAGATAAGATCAAAGATTGTGGGAAAGGGGGAGGATCTGACTCTGATACAAAAACCTAAATCAGGAATTATGGTTGAAGATATGAGTAAACAAAAAAAGATAAAAAACACTAAACACTTTGAAGAAATTCTAGGGATAACATTTTAAAAATGATACCCAGAGCATTAAAATAGCTAAAGCTTGGAAAAAATAGATTGTAAAGATCCTCCATTAAAGAGATCAGATGAAGAAGTTTAGAATAAGAATTATAGTTAATGGAATTGGACTACTATTAAATTGGACTATTGACTTTTTGAATGTAAAATAGATAAATAACTGTAATTATGGTACAAGCATTCTTCAAAAAAATCTACAAGATGTAATATGCAGTCAGAAATATGACATGACTATGGCAAAAAACCAGGAATAAGATATATTTTCCCGTTGCCTTAATATTACAAAATTTATCAAGATATTAAAAATTCCACTTATAACATTTAAATAATTCTCTCTCACAGTGGGAAATATCATATTAAGCATCTTATCATTTTAGGCAAATTCATTTAGAAGAAAAGCCTTCACCTAAGTTCATTATCATTATAGCATTTTCCTTAGTTATAGTGCTTTGAAAAATTACTCATGCCTCATTAGACTACTTTTTCATTTGTTACCTAGTTCTGGAAATGTTTTGCATGTCTTTCCAATAATCATTTACACTATTAAATCATTCAGGAAGTTTTCTAAATATGAAGGAGAAAAAAAGGGCAATGGGACTTTCTTTGACTCACAGTCATACAGGAGCCATAGGAGGAAATGTGGTATTTTAGATAGGGAAATTTGACAGGGGTAATTCTGCTTGATTTTTTCCTCCAGGTCCATTTTGGATCACTGTTATTGTCCATACACAGTATTTGTCCAAGATAAAAGATTGTCCATTCTCAATTATAGATCTATTATAGATCATACTCTGGATTATAAGTCTTCATTTTTTCTTAATAGATGATTAGGTTGAACTCTTTTGTGGAATAATGGATCTTCTTTTTTTAGTTCTGCAATATTCTCAGGTTCGGAATCAGACAATATGCACAAACAAGAACATCTGGGTATGGATATCATTTTTCATCGTATGTTTCTCAGAACTGTCTTGGATCATTGTTCTATTGTGAATAATTATGTTATTCACAGTTGATTATCTTACAATATTGCTGGTTACTTTGTACATGCTACGATTCACTTTGCAACAGCTTATAGAAGTCTTTCCAGATTCTTCTGAGAGCATCCTGTTCATCATTTCTTATGGCACAATGGTATTCTATGATAATGACATACTGAAGTTTATTCAGTTATTCCCTAATTGTTGGGCATCCCCTCAAATTAAATTATTTGTCCCCATAAAAGAGATGCTATATATTTTTTATATATATAAGTCCTTTTCCTTTTTAGTTTTTATCTCTTTGGGAATATAGAACTATTTGGGGATATAGTGCTATTGCTCAATCAAAGGAAATATGTTGGATTTTTGTTTGTTTTTGAAGGAAGAGGATATGCTTATTTTTTTATTAAAGTTTTTTTATTTTTCAAAACATATGCATGGATAATTCTTCAACATTAATCCTTGCAAAACCTTGTGTTCCAATTTCCCCCTTCTTCCCTGAACCCTTCTCCTATATGTCAAATAGTACAATATTTGTTAAACATGGTAGAAGTATATGTTAAATCCAATATATGCATACATATTTATACAATTATCTTGCTGCCCAAGAAAAATCAAAATCAAACCAGAAAAAAATGAGAAAGAAAATAAGATGCAAGCAAACAACAACAAAAAGAGTGAAAATTCTATATTGTGAACAACACTCAGTTCTCACAGTCTTCTCTCTGGATGCAGATGGCTTTCTTCATCACAAGATCATTGGAACTGGTTTGAATTATCTCATTGTTGAAGAGAGCCATGTCCATCAGAATTGATCATTGTGTAATCTTGTTGTTGCCGTATATAATGATCTTCTGGTTCTGCTTATTTCACTTAGCATCAGTTCATGTAAGTCTCTCCAGGTCTCTCTGAAATCAATTTGCTGATTGTTTCTTACAGAACAATAATAGTCCATAACATTCATATACCATAACTCATTCAGCCATTCTTCAATTGATGGGCATCCATTCATTTTCCAGTTTCTGGCCACTACAAAAAGGGCTGCCACAAACATTTTTGCACATGTGGGTCCCTTTCCCTCCTTTAAGATTTCTTTGGGATATAAACCCAGTAGTAACACTACTGAATCAAAGGGTAAGCACAGTTTGATAACTCTTTGGGCATAGTTCCAAACTGCTCTCTAGAATGATTGGATCAGTTCATAATTCTATCAACAATGTATCAGTGTCCCAGTTTTCCCACATCCCCTCCAACATTTATCATTATCTTTTCCTGTCTTCTTAGCAAATGTGAAAGGTGTATAGTGGTATCTCAGAGTTGTGTTAATTTGGAAAATCCATTGTTTTATTGCCCTTTGGGCATAGTTCTAAATTGCTCACTGAAAATTGCTCAAACACAGTTGAATCCATTCACAACTCCACTAACAATACACTAATATCTCATTTTCCTACATCCCATTTATCATTTCTTTTTTTTCTGGCTTATTAGGCAGTTTAATATATATGTAGCGGTACTTCAGATGTGTTTTAATTTGCATTTCTCTAATCAATAATGAGTTAGAACATTTTTTCATATAGTTATACAAAGTGATGATTACTTCATTTGAAAACCGTTCATATATTTTGATCATTTATCAATTGGAAAATGGCTCTTATTTTTATAAATTTGACTCAGTGTTTGAGAAATGAGATCGTTATGAAAGAAACTTGCTTTAATTTTTCTCCATAATAATTCTTGACAATTTATTCCCTATTTATTCCACTCTATCTCTTCTCAAAATCGTTTTGCTTCTGACTTAACACCTTTCCAAATATGCCCTCCCTTTTTACTAACCCTCAGTTTTTCTTATTTCCTTTCCATCCTTTCTTGTAGGGTAAGATTTAATTTCTATTCTCCATTGAGTATGTATGTATTCCTTCTTTGAGTCAGTTCTGATAAGAGTAAGGTTCACTCATTCTCCCCTATCTCCATTCCTCTTTTCTTCCACTGTAAAAGCTTTTTTTGTTGTTGTTGTTGCTTCTTTTATGCATGATAATTTGACATTTTATGACTCTCCCTTTCCTTCTCTCCCAATACATTCCATTCTTATTCCTTAATGTTGCCTCTTTTAGATATTATCCCTTCCATTCAACATATACCCTATTTATATATACTCCCTCTAATTACCCTAATAACCAGATTGTTCTCATGAATTACAAATATTATCTTTCCATGGAGGAATGCAAGCAGTCCAACCTCATGAAGTAAATTATGATTTCCCTTTCCTATTTACCTTATTATGTTTCTTTTGAGTATTAATATTTGAAAGTCAAATTATGTACTTAACTTTGGTCTTCATCAAGAATGCTTGAATGCCCTTTATTTTAATGAATATCTATTTTTTTTCCTTGAAAGTTTTATCAGTTTTGCAGGGTAGGTGATTCTTGGTTGAAACTCTAGTTTCTTTGTCCTCAGGAATGCCACATTCCTTTTCCTTTAATGTAGAAACTGCTAAATTTTGTGTTATCCTGATTATGGTTCCATGATACTTGAATTGTTTCTTTCTGGATGCTTATAATATTTTCTTCTTGACCTGGGAACTCTAGGATTTGGCTATAATATTTTTGGAAATTTTCATTTCGGGATCTCTTTTAGTAGTTGATTAGTAGATACTTTCAACTTTTATTTTAACCTTTGGTTCTAAAAACCTCAAGGCAGTTTTCCTTGAAAATGTCTTTAAAGCTATCTAGACCCCTTTTTTGATCATATCCAATAATTTTAAAATCCAATAATCCAATATATCCAATAATTTTAAAATAATCTTTTCTTGATTTATTTTCCAGGTCTGTTGTTTTTCCAGTGAGAAATTTCATGTTGTCTTTTATTTTTTCATTCTTTTGGTTTTGTTTTATTGTCTATTAATTTAGCATAAACTCAGTCTATTTGCTCAATTCTGATTTTTAAGGAATTATTTTCTTCAGTGAATTTCTTTTCCCATTTGTCCAAATCTACTTTTAAAGGAGTTTTTTTTCTTTCAATGGATTTTTTCCCCTCATTTAGCCAATTCTGCTTTTTAAGGCATTCTTTTCCTCATTGGCTTTTTTGTACTTCCTTTAACACTTGGCCTAGTATGTTTTTCAAAGTGTTATTTTCTTCAATTTTTTTTTTGTGTCTCCTTTACCAAACTGTTGATTTGTTTTTCATGATTTTCTTGCATTGCTCTCATCTCTTGCCAATTTTCCCTCTAATTCTCTGACTTGATTTTCAAAATTATTTTTGAGCTCTTCCATGGCCTGAAAATATTTCATATTTTTCTTGGAAACTTTGGAATGTAGGAACTACCTTCTTCTGAGTGTGTGTTTTGATCTTCCTTTTCACTACATTAACTTGCTATGGTCAGAATCTTTTCCTAATGTTTGTTCATTTTCCCAGCATATTAATTGATTTTTAACACTTTGTTAAAGGAGGATTCTGCTTCCAGGGCAGAAAGTGCACTGTCCCAAATTTCAGCGGTTTTGTGAAGCTGTTTTCAGAGATCTTGTAAGTTTTCAATTCTCTCAGGGTGTTATGATCTAAGTTACAGATGCATTTGCTACCCTCCTGGCCTTATTCCTGTGGTCCCATAGACCTGTTATGGTCTATAATCCTCCACAAACACTATTTTCTGTTCTGGAACTGTGAGAGAACTTGCTCTACTATGGCTGCAAGTTCTGGTGTGCTAGTTCTCCTTTTCCTGGGACTGTCACCTAGGACTGTGACTTGGATCCAAGTATGGGAAACACAACAAAATCCTCTCTCAATGCTATTAGAGAACCCTTCTGACTAGTTGTTTGACTCCCTCGTTCAAAGGGCTCCAAAAGCTGCTGCTGCTGCTGATCAGTGGCTTCCAAGATCTGTTCCTGGTTTTCTAGTCCTGGTCAGTATTACAATACATACTGGACTGTGCTCCACTTTCACCTAGTTGCAACAAACTTTCTGCTGACCTTCTAAGTTGTTTTTAGTGTATATACCCTGAGAAGCCTAGAAACTGCCACTGGTACCATTGATTTACTCAACCCAATGCCTGTTCCTTGGTTTTCTAGGGACAGGACTGTGTTGATGTGGTCCCTCCTGGACCATGCTCCACTCTTACCCTGATAAAAACAGATCTTTTCCACTGACCTTCTAAGTTGTCCTGGCCTGGAAAATTGTACAGATGTGTATGTACGTATTCATAAGAATATGAATAGTATGATAGTATTAAGAATAATAGAAAAAAGAGCAATATATGTTACTTAATATTGTTATTGCTATTATTGTTATACACTTCAATAAATGTCTTTATAGTTATATGTAAAGTTTATACTTTAGCAAAAAACCAACATTTAATTCAATAAACATTTATTAAGTACTACTGTGTTCTAGATACTGGGTTAAACACTGAAATACAATAAGAGACAACAAAGACAGTTCCTCCATTCTATGGAATGAACCCACGTCTTTGTGCTTAGAAAATGGTCACTTGACATCCAGAGAGACAGCCACCTCACAATTTTTATTATGGGGTGAAAGAATAGAAAGAGACCTAAGAGGAAAAAAATTAGAAATCAAGAGATTTGAGAATACGAAAAGCACCAGAATTAGATTGAATCATGAGTATTTAGAAGACGTTTCAAAAGTAACTTTGATATTCTTGTTGTTGGGAAGCAGTTGATGATACCATTCTTTCAACTTAGTTATTGTTATTGGTCTTAGAATCAAGAAGATCTGGGTTCAAAGTCTTCCTTAGATATTTATTAACAGTTTGACCAGGAGATAGCCTTGCTTGGGAATAGTAAGAAGACAATAAAAGAACATCAAGCTGAACTTGAGAAATTCAGTCCATGTGCCTATAGGAACTATCTTTGAATCCTGATATAATTGACAGATAGGACTGCTGAGCCCCTATCAGTGATGTTTGGAAGATCATGGAAAAGAGAAGAGGTACCACAAAAGTACACAAGACAAATAGAGTGAACATAACTTTTATTCCTGGGAAATTTAAAAGTGATGATTCTTAAAATTTAGAAGTACTTTCTTTTTAAAGTTCAGCTTTTTATTCACCATGTTACAAAATGTTATTATTAGTGATTATACAAATGGCCATCATGGCTTCATCAAGGACAGATCATTCCAGACTAATTTCATTTCCTTTTTTGACAGAATTATTAAGCTAGAAATTGAAGAAAATTGTTATGGACAAAATTTCTCTAGACTTGAGCAAAATTTTGATAAAATATCCCATTTTATTCCTGTGGAAGAGATAAAGAGATATAAATTAAACAATGATATAATTAAATGCATTCTTGCTACACTCAACTTAAGTGTTAATGTTTCAATGTCAACGTGGCAGGAATTCTAGAGTGAAGTACACCAAGGATCTATATTTTGCCCTATACTACTGAACATTTTTAATCATTTTTTATCAATATTTTAACCCAATGATTTGGATGAAAGCATACCTGACATACATAAATAAAATTTGCATGATATAAAGTTTAGAGAGATAGCTATCAAAGTAGATGACATTCAGTATTTAAAAGGATCTCAACAGGCTAAAGCTCTGAGCTGAATCTAATAGAAGGAAATTCAATAAGAAAAAATGTAAAGTTTTACAACTGAGTACAAAAAATCAATTTCATAACTACTTGATGGGGCCAGGATGATTAGACAGCAAGCACTGGAAAAGGATCAGGGTTTTTAGTGGGCTTTAAAGCAAAATAAACAAATAGTGGCATAAATCAGCAGTGGTAGTCAAAAAAGTTAATGCTATCTTGGGTTACACTAAGAGAGTCAGAAATTCCAGGAATAGAATTATAGTCTCATTATATTCTGCCCTTATGAGATCATTTGGACTAATTATGTTTACTTCTGTGTAATAACTAAACTATAGGATGTTCAAATGGTAAGGATATGAATCCATGTTCCATGAGGATTGGTCAAAAGAACTAGACATATTTGGCCTGGAGAAAAAGAGAATCCAAGATATGCAAACAGACAAATTTTGGGTTGATTTTGGGAAGTACTTTTTTAATAAAGATTTTTATTTTCAAAACATGCATGGATAATTTGATAACAATAACCCTTGCATCGTTTGTGTTTCAGATTTTCTCCTCCTCCCCACCCCCTCCCTGTCAATCAATCCAATATATGTTAAAACATGTTAAAATATATGTTAAATCCAATATGTATGAACATATTCATATAATTCTCTTGCTATAGAAGAAAAATCAGATAAAAAAGAAAGTAAATGAGTAAGAAAACAAAATGTAAGTGAACAACAACAAAAAGAGTGAGAATTTTATGTTGTGATCCACATTCAGTTCCTATTGTCCTCTCTATATGGATATAGATGGCTTTCTTCATCACAACATCATTGGAACTGGCATCAATCATTTATCTCATTGTTGGAAAGAGTAACGTTTATCACAATTGATCATCATATAATATTGATGTTGCCATGTACAGTGATTTCCTGGCTGTGCTCTTTTCACTTAGAATCAGTTCATGTAAGTCTCTCCAGGCCTCTCTAAAATCATCCTCCTGATAATTTCTTATAAAACAATAATATTCTATAACATTAATATACTATAGCTTATTCAGCCATTCTGCAACTTATGAGGATCCACTCAGTTTTTGGCAAATACTTCTTAAGAATTAAAGATCTTCAAAAGTAAAATGTGCTATGTAGAAAGTTAGCAGAGATACCATTCTAGGAATGGTATCTTTTCAGCAAAAGCTGAAAGAATCCTTGCCATGAATATTATAGTGGGGATGCTTTCTATATGTGAGTTATACTAGATGGCCACTGAAACCCCTTTTAGCTTTTGAAGTTCTGTGATTCTATGATTTAACCACTCAGAGTTTCAGTTTCTTTATCACTAACATGAGGTCAATAGTGATACTTATCTCATAGTGCTGTTGTGATAACCAATAAATAATAAAGTGGTTTACAAATATTAAAGTTCACAAAAATAATGTGAGCTATTATTATTATTATTATTAATGAAAAGATTTAAAAAGAGAATTTCCATTAATAAGGTAATAAAGTTAAAGTTTAAAAAAGTGATATCAATATGGCAGTGGGAGCTAGGAAATAGAAAACCTGTCAGCTTGACATATGTCATAAATATGATTTAACTTTCTTACCTTATTAAATTGGAGGAATTTTCTAAGCTTACCAAGGTTCAAAGGAGGAAATTAAAGGAAGAAGTCTGAATGAGCAAAGCATTCTGAATAAAGAAAAGAAAAAGAAACAGGGAGTGGAGAGTGACATGGGAAATACTATGCAAACTACAACTTTGGAGATGCTGGGTAAGAAAAGTTTGGTCCCCTGGAGATTATGGAAACACACAATCCAAAGAATATGAAAGATACATGAAGATGATCAAAATACAGATTCAGACAAATAAAAGAAGTTTGTAGCAAATATGCACTAAAACTGCATTACCTTAGTAGCCTTGTCAGCACCCCAGAGAAAAGTAAATAATGATCTCCCAATGCACTATACAAAATTTTTTCCTTCTCTATTGTTCCCTGCTAGGTTTTGGAGACAATTTTGCTTTTCCCAAATCTGATTTGATTTAAATTCCCCTGTCTACTCAATTATGTCTTTCTTTTACCAGCATGCTCTCCAGCCATCAAAAACTGAGGAAGAGAAATATTTTAAAGGAAAATATTCCCTTTCCCCATCAAACTTCCAGGTATTTTATAATAATTCTTTTTTTCTTTTTAGGTACCTCAGCTTTTATCTCTTGTCTTTTATTTCAGAATAAATTTTGGAAACAAAACATGTTCCAAATGAACTTCATTTTCAAGTGCCTTCATCTTATGCCCTTCTTGTGCTTCTGCCTTCTCTCACCAATTGACTCTTGCTGGGTCTATAATGATTTAGATTTCTTTACCACTCTTATCTCAGAGATTTTTACTCAGCAAGCCCTCTCTTTTGCTCAGGTGCCACAACTAGTGCCTTTTTTTGTTGTTATAATCAATAGAAAGAATAGCAGAAACTGATGTCTTTTGCCATTTAAATTAGATGTTGTTATTTGTGGTTGAAATTACTTGAAAGCTGCTTGCCCTGTCACCTTGAATTGATTGTGCATTGATAGAAGACCAAAAAGAAAAATAAGATCCCTAAGCTATTTAAATATTCCCATTCTTTCCTGTTACCCCTTTTCAATTTGAGGACACATGCACAGATATCTTTTAGTTCCTTATACTTACTGCTGGTTTACCATATAAACATCATTTAGAAATCATATCCTGCTAAATGATGGGGAAAATTGAAATGATAATCTGTATCACTTGCATGTTTCCAGTAAGCCTCAGAATATCCTAAAACCATACATTGAAACACATATATACAACCCATGCACACATGCATGTAAATAATATAGGCACAAATCTAGTCAATAGTGTCTGGCAGGAGATAGGGATTTTTATAGCTTTGTCATAACTGATAAATGGAACTTGGGAAAATCTATAACTGTGCTGATGCTTCTTTATTTCCACACTGAAAATAATTCATATAAATAAGATCCAAGTATGAAATGAGGCTCTTCTCAGAAGAAATAATCATGACATACCTAAGCTATATTCTGAAGATTACTCATTTTAAAGGAGATTTTGCTGCTGGTGAGATATTAAAGATGCTATTTTCACAATATCTTTTCCTTCTGTACTTATTGCTTATGTAATGCAACAAGTAAAAACTTGGCCTGCCAAAGCCATGCTCAAATGATTTCCATGTTTGCAAAAAAATGGCACATGCAATCTTTCTAAGGCAAAGACAATAATGCTACTTATCTACCTCCCCAGGCCACTTTGGATTTGCCAGTTTCTTCCAACTGATAAATGGAATTCATGGAGGAATGTAGAGTATTGTTGGTAAAGTGGAAAGAGAATACTGGACTTTAAAAATCTAGTCTGACTCTAACTCTTGCTATTTCAGCCATGGGCAAGTTTTCCTCTAAGTTTCCATTTCCAGGTCTATAAAATGAGGATAATAATACTTGGCTCTACCTCATAGCATATTAATTAGTGGCAGAGTGATTTGTGAATAAAAGGCTAGCTTGGTCTTTGAATTAAGAAGATCCAGATTCAAGTCTTGACCCTGACTCATATTTTATATTGGCTGTGTGACAATGGTCAAGGGTCAATACCCAATGCAACCAAGACTCTAAATTATAGATAGGCTGCTGTTCTGTATTAGCAGAGGAGTTTCTAGTACTATGAGGATGAAATCACACATCTGGAAAAAAATAGTAACAAATAAAAACTTGTTTTAAGGGGCTTTTGAGGAAAGTAATTTGTAAACCTTGAAGTATAATAGAAATGTAAACTATTCGATCTTATAGCATTTATTGAGAAATTATTTGTAAAATGCCTCATCCCGTAAGCTTTATTGTAATGAACTAGTATTAAAATCAAGAACAATCTGCTCTCTTACTTCATGGCACACCTCCTTTTCCTGGTGTTCCTCTCTTCTTCAGCTTCCCTGTGACCTATTCTATATCTTAGTTGACTATCTAGAGTTGAAAGGTAATGATTGAAGGCAAAGGTGACATTTATCTTCTAGGTAATAGGGTGCATTCTCTCTCCCTATTCTATGACCCATGCTAACCTTTATCAATCTATAAATATGGAAGTGTGTCAAGGATCCATCCCAAGTCCTGTTGACATTTAAAGCAGCTAAAAAGCATGAATTGCAATGGACTTAAGGTATGATTTAATTTTTTACTTAACAAAGTTTCATTTTCTTTACTTCCCATCTTCCCAAACTTTCCCTCTTCTCATTTTTTAAAAAAAAGGAAGAAAAAGAAAACTTGTTTTGTTTTTGTTTGTTTTGGAGAGGCAATTGGGTTTAAGTGAGTTGCCTAGGATCATATAAGTAGTAAGTTTTAGGTGTCTGAAGCCATATTTGAACTCATATTTGAACTTGTCTTCCTGATTTCAGGGCTGGTACCATTTAGTTTCCCCTAAAGAAAATCCTTTTAACAAATATATCTAGTTAAGCAAAACAAATTCCCTCATTTTCCATGTGCAAAAATATATATACTGCATTATTGACCCTGAATTCACCACTTATGTTAGGTAAACAACATGTTTCACTGCCCTTTGGAACAGTACTTGGTCATCCTATTGATCAAAGTTCTTAAATACAGGATACATGAATTTTAAATGGAATTTCTTTTTTTTTAAACACAAGTCCCAGGATTTTAATTCTTAATAATAGCTTTTTATTTTCAAAATATATGAAAAGATAGTTTTCAACTTTCACCCTTGCAAAGCCTTGCACTCCCTCCTTAGACAGCAATTAATCCAATATATGTTAAATGTGCAATTCTTCTATACACATTTCTTGAGGAAAGAAAAGTCTACATGAACATTGGGGCTGGAGATGGTAGGAAGAGATGTGTCACAAGGCAGGAGAATATTCAGTCCTTTAGTTTCCCCTTCCTCCAATAACTCATTCCTTCAGGATATGCTAGGCCAGTATGCCTAACAACTTCTTAGAGATCAGTTAAAGGGTTAATTATTGGGTTGTTTTTACCTCCTTATTTGTTCTTCCCTCACCATTCAAGTCTCAGAAAATAGAAGCAGTTGCCAAAGTTAATGTAATCTTGAATTATATACATAGGAAGAATGTTCAGGAAAATGGAAGAGATAATAGGTCTAATGTCCTTTGCCCTGGTCAGACCACATCTGTAGCATTATATTAATTCTGAGTCTCATATTTTAAAAGTAATATTTTCAAATTGGAGTGTATCCAGAGGAAAGCAGTCTAGAATGATAAGGAAACTTGAAACCATGCCATGGAGGAACAGTTGAAAGATCTGAGGCTGTTTAGCCTAGGGAAAAACAAAGCAGACTTAGGAGGAGTAGGTTGTGATAGCTGTTTTCAATCTTAGAAAGACTGTCATTTGGAAGAAGGATTATTCTTCTTATGCTTGGCTCCTGAGGTCAGAGCTAGGACTGTTAGGCAGAAAATGTAGGGAGGCAGATTTCAGTTTAATATGAGAACTTCCTGATAACCATACACACACACTTGGTGATCTCCTAAGCTCCTATCGGCTCAATTGTTATCCCTCTGCAGATGATTTCCAGATCTATCTATTTGGTCCTAGTCTCTCTTTCCTGAACTCTTGTCCCATTTTACTGAGTATTTATTGGAAATTGTTGGATATAGGTGTTTTGTGACACTTCAGAATGCACATAAACAAAACAGAACTCATTATCTTTCCCTTCAAACCTATCCCTTTTCTGAACTTCTCTATAAGAGCTAAATCCTCATTAGTGCAAAACATGAATGTGTAGAAATGGTTGAATATATTTAAATTTGAACTATTTTACGTAATAATTATATAAAATACAGTAATTGGTCCAGCCTTATGCAAGCCAAATTCAAATAATGCAACCACTTCAGGAAACACATTATTCTCATTAATTGAGAACTAGCTGTACTGTTGAGGGAGTCCTGTTACCTACATGTACTACCTATCATCCTTAATTTCTCTCTTTCTTTCTATTTCTCTCTGTTTCTTTGTCTTTCTCAGTCTCTCTCTTTCTCTGTTTCTATGTCTCTCTGTCTCTTTCTCTCTATGTATCTCTCTTTTTCTTTCTCTTTGTTTTCTGTCTCTGTCTCTCTCCATTTCTGTTCTTTCGGTCTCTGTCTCAGTCTCTGTCTTACTCTATGTCTATCTCTATTTCTGTGTCTCTGTCTCTATGTCTCTGTGTTTATTTCTGACTGTCTATCTGTCTGTCTCTCTCTCTCACACACACATTCCCCCTGACGACATATCCAGTCAATCACCAAATCTTATCATTTCTTTCTTTATAATATCCCTCATGTTATCCGTTTCTCCACTCACACAACTAACCGTCTAATTCAGAGTCTCATCACTGTTCTCCCGGGCAATTGCAATAGCTTTCTAATTAGAATCCCCGCCTCATATCTCTTTTCTCTCTAATCCATCTTCCACACTGCTGCCAGAGTGATTTTTCTCAACTGCAAGTATAACCACATCATCCTTCTAGTCAATAACCTCTAATATCTTCTTATATTATTTAGGATCCAACATAAACTTGTCTTTTTGGCACTTAAATGTCTTGAGGCCTTGGCCCTTTCCAGTTATGTAGTCTGTTACCCCATTATTCCCTTCCCCAAATTCTAAGGCATATCACACTTACCTACACTTTGTTTTTCACACATGATATTCCATGTTCTGTCTTTACTCTTGTGCTCTGGATGTCCTCTATACCTGGAATTTTTTCCTCTTTCCATATCCAACTCTTAGAATCCACAGATTCTTTTTAAGATTCAAAGACAATCTCTTCCAGGAGGCCACTTTCATTTCTGTAAATACTAGTATCTTCCTCTCTAAATTTAACTCTTTTATGGAGTAGTAATTTTTAAAGTTGCATTTAATTCTTCATGAATCCATTTGGTGAGGATTTTTGTTTTGTTTTGTTTCACAAAGATACTAGAGTAATTTGCCATTTTCTTCTCCAGCTCATTAGACAAATGAAGAACTGAAAGCAAATAGGATAATGTGACTTGTCCAGGGTCACACAGCTAGTAAATGTCTGAGGGCAGATTTGACTTTCTGACTCCAAACCTCTACCTCAGGGACCTAGAATCTAGCTTCTCCTTCCCACCCCTGCTCCCCACAGTAGAATCTTTCATTTATCCTATTTATCACGTGTTCTGATTTATGTTTGTCTACTTAATTAGAATGTAAGCTCTGTAAGAGTATGAACTATTTTTTCTTTACATACATAAAACTTAGCACAGCACCTGAAACAGAGTAAGTGCTTAATAAATGTTTACTGATTAATAATATGAGCTCTTAAAAATATCAAGTGGAGTGTGTTGCGAGGTAATGTATTTCCCATTGCTTGAAGTGCTTAAATAGAAAATGTGTAGCCATTTGTCAAGGAGATTTTAGGGGACATTCATGTATTTTGAAAAGGATTAGACCAGATAAATTGGCAAGCTTAGGGAGAAAGGTAGCCAGAATGGTATAAAGGGGTTTGAGCTCATGCCATATGAGAATGGATTGCAGGAACTGGTGATGCTTAGCTTGGAGAAGAAAAAATTCAAGGAATAAAGCATAATAACTGTTCTCAAATATTTGAAAGGATATTATATGAGAGACGGATCCAGGGATGTCCTTGAGTCAGCTCAAGCCAGCTACAGAGAGCCAACTGTTAAATTTTCAATATGAGCATATACACCTTAGAAATCAGTGAAGGACTTGATGCTTTGCTTTGTTGATTGCTTAGACTTTAAGAAAGTGTTGGGAAAGTGTTAATAAAGTAAATAAAACCTAAAAATGTATAGTGATACATTTTTTTCTCCCTGAAAGTTGGTTGTTAAACATTTATCAGCATGCTCCTGGATTGGTTTGACTTGTTCTATTTGGTGCCAGAAAGCAGAAGCAGTAACGGAAAACAGATGAAAAAAACAAATTAACACTGAATGATCAGTCAAGAGGAAAACCAACATTCTCCAACTTAAGTTTGTTCAAATGTATTGTTCCCCTGAGATGTTCCAAAGGCCCTGTGGCATCATCTTCCCTTTAATTCTTGCTTAGAGATTTAAAATTATAAGTGTGGGAGCAGCTAGGTGGTATGGTGGATAGAACATCAGCCCTGAAGTCAGGAGTATCTGGTAATCTGGTCTCAGATACTTAACACTTCCTAGCTTTATGACCCTGGACAAGTCACTTAACCCCAGTTGCCTCAGCAAAAACAAGAAAAAAAACAAAAATAAATTATAAATGTGTAAACTAGTTTTTTTTTTAATCTATATTAACTGCATAAATGATGTACATATTTGTATCCTGTGACCACATCTTTTAGGGCTACTCAACTGATTCCTGGACTTTTTCTGCCTTGTCTCAGAAATCTATCTACTCTCAAAACTCAAAACTTGTAATTTATGTTTCAGGAAGTACCTCCCAACTTTTGTCTTCTGCCTCTGATTCCTCCTAGAATTTTTAGCTTAAAGATGATGCCTAATTCAGTCAAGTTTTTATTCTTCTCCAGACTGTACTCTTTACTTTTCTGTTTTCCCTATCATTTCCTGAAAAAAGTAAGTCTTCCCTTTCTCACTTTCTTTCTTTTTTGCTTTGAGACAATTGATCATATTGCTAGAAGTGTCTGAGGTTGGCTTGGAACTGAGTTTCTCCTAAATTCAGGGTCGTTGTTCTATCCACTACACCATCTAGCTGACTCCCTTTTGTTTCTCTTCATGTGTTGTATTCCCCCTATCAAAATGTAAGCTTCATTAGGACAGGTTTTGTCTTTCTGTTTATATTTCTACTCCTAAAGTTTAGCACAATGTATAGTACATGCTTAAATAGTACGTGCTTAAATAATATTTGTTGAATTGACTTCCAACCCTCCTTTCGTGGTACTAGGGATGCAGAGTCAGGCATTTCTTCTAAATTATTTTGATTTCATGATCATCCTCTGTCCTGAACCCCTCATTTCCTACACAGGCTTCTCATTCTCCAATTAATTTAATGATTTGAGCTTGGAGAGGCCCACGGATAAGTACTTTGTCTAATTATATTAGACTGTGTCTCCATCTGTCTGGTACCACAATTGGCACTTTGTAAATGTTAGAGGATCACTGTCTGACTTTTGAAAGCTAAATGATTTGGCCAAAATTATTTTAGAGCCCATCATCTCCCTGTGCCCCCCTTCCCTCTCCACCACCTACAAAGGAAAGAATTGAAAAGAATAATATATTTGAAATATCAAAGGTCATTTCTTCAGATATTTTAATGAAACAGGAGATGAATCCTAAGATGTCATCAAATTAGAGAAGATTCTTTTGAGAGACTAAGTTTCTCCAGACAATAGAATAACTACTTGACATGGCACAGGCTAAGTACAGAATTACTGTTTCCAGGCAGATTTGAGAGAGCTTGAGCCTCACAAGATTCTTTGGAAGAAGTTGTGGTTTATAAAAGAAAGTAAAAAGTGCTGAAACTAATGCCTAATGAAAATCAATCCTTTTGTTCTATTATGCATTGATGAAGGAAGTCCGCATGATCATTAGAATGATTGAAGTTTGAATTCTGTTTAATGAATATTACATTCCTACCTATTAACAGGAGAAATTGCTGTAAACTATACTTGAATCCAGTTTCTGCCATCTGTGTAATTTTTCCTTCAGAGGGTTCTAAGAGTCAGCTCTTGTGGGACTGTGCCCAGTATATAGAAAAAGAGAATGTCACCTTCCAACAGCAGCAGCGGGCAAATGAAGGTGAAGTGACTCCCTTAGATTTGTCTTTCTGTGAGAAATTATGAATAATTGTATGTTCTTATGTAGCTAGCCCCTTGGTTTCATTGCTACCTCAATGCTGCACCCAGGTGTGGAGCTGACCCTGCCAGCAGGGTGTCCATCACTGAAGATTTCACAGAGTCAGAGGCTTTATGATTTGGAAGGGATTTCAATGGTCATCTAATCTGCTTCATCCTCAGAAAAGATTCTTTCTATAATATACCTGACAAATGGCCATTTAGACTTTCCTGAAAGATCTATGATGAGGGGAAATCCATTATCTTCCATTTCCACCCATCCCTCTTACAGGTAGCTCTCATTATTAATAAGTATTTCCAAAATTTGTCTTTACAACTTCTATCCTTTACTTTTAGTTCTTCTGCCAAAGGGCAGTGATTTTCTTAACCTGGAATCCGTTAGATTTTTGTTGGCTTGGTTTTTTTTTAAACTATTTTGGTAACTTGTATTTATGTATAACTAGTTTCCTTTGTTATGCTATGCATTTAAATATGTTATTCTGAGAGGATCCATGGCCTTTTCCAGATAGCCAAAGGGGTACAGAAGACACACACACACACACACACACACAATATCCTCTGCTGTAAGGCTAACGGAAGCCTAATCTTTTTTTTTTTTTTTTTCAAAAGATAGACCTTTGAATACTTAAAGAGAATCATAATATCTTCCCTGAAGACTTCTTTGTTCTTTGGGCTAAATATCTCCAGTTCTTTCAGCTCATTTGAGAGCATCCACTGAAATTCTGGTTGCCTTCCTTCTACTTCATCAATGTCTTGTCCTAACTGTGATGTCCATACTAAACACAATAGTGTTTAGTCTCACCAGATAGAGTATAGAAGTATTATCTCCTTTTATGAGCTTATTAGTTAATTCAACTTATTGGTAAATCGTTTGCTATGTGAAGACTTTATTAGCTATATTTGGAGAGCTTCATTACGATAAGGCTGGTCACCCATTTACACATTTATTTTGTACACAGCAATTAATAAATCACAGAGACTTTGCATTCCATGGGAGAAGTAGGACCTCATTGATAACCTCACAAATCTTTGATCCAGATAGCTAAAGAAGGAATGGAGCTAAGGTCTAAACTAAGACAAATTAACAGCTTCAGTATAGATGAGAGCTGCAAGATTGTCCAACCCCTTCATTTTCCTGATAAAGAGGAAGAGGGCCCAAAGTAAGTGGCTGATGGGACTGAGCATACCCAGTGGCAAATGTTATATTTGGACTAAGAGAACCTGGCTTCAAATCTCCACTCTGCTACTTACAGCCTAAATGACCTTGGGCATATTATTCATCCTTTCTGGGCCTTAGTGCCACATCTATAATATGATGGGACTTTTCTAAATGACCTTTACCTTCTCAACCAGCTTTAAATCTATGACTCATAATCTGTGGCTTAAAATAAGGTTTTCTGACTTTAAGACAGTATTTTTTTCCACCGTTCTACTCTCTACTCTGAAAAAAAATCCCTGAAGAATTCTCTTAAAACATACATGAGGCCAAAGCCTCCACATCCATGTCAGCATATTGATGTCACTTTCATATTTCAATCTGACAGTTTTCTCAGTATCTCCATGCTTGGTAGCTTTAAGAAAAGGAACTTCTTTTTTTCTTCTTGTTTTCCTCCTCCTCTTTCTCTTCTTCCTTCTTTTCCTCCTCCTCCTTCTTATTCTTGTTTTTATTTTTCTTCTTCTTTTCTTTCTTTTTTTTAAAAAAGAAATTTATTATGTAGCTTTTTAAAAAACAATTTTCCTATAATACCTATTGTCTGATTCCTACACATGGGATATTTAATTACATCGTGTTTTATATTACATTGTGCTTTGTTTCCCCAAAAGACTCTAAGATCTTTTGAGGATTGGAGCTGCATCTCATTTTTCTTTTCTTTCTTAAGTTTAAGCCAGCTCTAAATAGAGGCACTAAATTTAATCATATTGATGACCATTTGTCACCTTATGTAGAAGTTTTAGTTTGAGTAAGTCTTGATTATAATTCTTGAAATATGAAAATATTGATGAAGAGACATGTATCCCTGCTAGAGAATATGAGTATGAAATCCACAGTTTTGAAATTAAAGCACAGTATAAGTCAAGTCAACAAAAATTTATTAAGCACTTATTATGAGGTAGGCACTATGCTTTTATTATGAAAATTGTAACAAGCCTATATAACAATATTATGGATAATAAATCTTGATGTTTTATTAGACTTTTATATTTATAAAGCACTCTATGTTTTTTACCTGGATTGAGCCTTAATAGCAGCCTGGAGAGGGGAAATATCAGAAAACCAGGCTGGGACACAAGAAGTCAACTTCAAATCTGCCACTGATAAATATGGGCTGTGCTACTCAGCACAAGTCACTGTCCTTCCAAGTCCCCCCAGGCAACTCTCTCAGACTATATGTACATATAAAGAGTTCCCTCAATTGATGAAATGACAAATCTATTTAAAAACAAGCAAGGTAAACCCAAATAACTTTGTAAGGCAAATGCTATAATCCTTATTTTACAGATGAGAATACTAAGGTATGGTGAAGTAAAAAATTATTTGCTAAGGTTCATATGGAAATTTAATGTTTTAAATAAGAACTGAAACTGGCTCTGATTCCAGGAACAGCACTTTGTCTATTATTCCACATTATCATGGTCAGTATAGGACCAGAATTATCAAATATCTCATAAATAAACTGATTTCATGGATAAAGAATTTCTTCCACCAGTGCATATTGGCATTGTTGACTTGTGGTACTAGAAATTGGGTTTTCTAAGACATTAAATGACTTTATATCAAAGACGGTTTTCCTGAGACTGTAGCTGGCTTCCCCTGTGTTTGCATTCTTGCTTCTCCAGTAGCTCAAGATTTCTCTTCTTGCTATGTGTCTCAGTTTGATCTTCAGAAAGACACTTTAATGTGTTTCCCCTTATTTTCATTTCACTCCTCTCTCCTTTTTTTGTCCTGCAATCAAACTTGATTTTCATTTATGTATCTGTCCCTTTTTTTCTTTCCATCTTCTTTTTTCTTCTCAAGGTCTATAATTTCTGAAGGGGTTGAAGAACTCTTTTATCTTTTATTTTTGCTTCCATCTACAGTTGAAGATATAAATGAAATAAACTAATTATTCAAGAGCTTTTAAAAAAATAACCCTTTGAAGCGTCTGAGATCCCTGTTGATATCATTGTAAGGCAATCTTTTAAAACGGGTTGAAAAAGTCACAGTTTCCATCAATCTAATCAGGCTCTGGAGGAGTCTTCATTGTATACCCCTAAATTTCTCCTAAAAGTTAAAGAATGTGTGCTTTTATCCTGCTGGGTTAAATAGCCAGTTATAATGAATTCTATTTCAACTCATAATTCTTCAACAGTTTTCACTTTTATGTTTGATTGTTGCTTTCTTTTGAAAAGTCAAACCTTAGCTCCAATTTTATTAATACAGTTTATCCATCAGTGTGTGTGTGTGTGTGTGTGTGTGGAAAGGTAGAGAAGGGAGCTGCAGACAGAGAATTGAATTATTTCCTAAAGCCTCAGTTTCCTCATCTTTAAGCCAGAGATAATAATATTTGTACTACTTATCTCCTAGAGTTTTTATTAGCAAACTAATCTGTAACCTTTAAAGTATTATATGAGTATTACAGAAAAAAAGAGAATGGAGGGGGAAAGGCTTGAGTTATAAGTACTAGCTTTGCAGTTTTCTAACTATTGTCACCTAAGACAAATAATATAACTTCTATAAATCTCAACTTATTAATATACTAAAATAACAATACTATTAATGAAGCAATCAGATCTTTACTCACATGCGAGATTTCAGGAAACCATTTTGGTTTCAAGATGCTCTGTGTGGCAGCCCATATCCAAAGCCATAGCTCATAAGCCCCCAATAATGTGTTTACTTTTATTACACGTATTGGAAAGGTTATATTCAAAATAAAAGATACTTCTATTATCATAGCTTTACATGAAGAAGACCCCTTAAAGGTCATCTACTCTAAAATCCTCATTTTAAAAATGAGATGAGTCCCAGAGAAATTAAATGTCTTAACGAAAGTGACACAAATTGTAAGTAGTAGAGCTAGAATTTGAGCCCCCTTCAATATCCTCTGATGCTAGTCAGTACTTTTTCCCACTACAATAGCTAGTATTTGTGTAACACTGTAAGGTTTACAAAGTGCATTACCAATATTTCATTTTCTTCACAATAACCCTAGGAGATAGGTGCTATTATTATTACTCTCATTTTAAAGACAAGGAAACTGAGGTCAAGAGAATACATGTGACTTGTCTCTGGTCCCACAGCTATTAAGGATGTGAGGCAAAATTTAAATTCAGGTCTTACTGACTTCATGTCCAGGGCTCTATTCACTGTGCCACTTAAGTATAACAATTTAAATAAAAAAATTATCTTCATTCCTACAAGGTTATATACTCTCACAAGTTTCTGCATCTCTAATGGAGGAGGTGGACATTTACAGTGAATACGTACAACCAGGGAGCATAAGTGGAGGGCAAATATGTCTAGTTTGGACTCATAAAATCATGTATTTAGAGCTGAAAAAAAAACTTCAGAAGTCAACTCATCCAACCCCCCGTTTCAGATTCGAAACTTGAGTCCTACCCATAGGTAGCAATGCATTGGAACACAAGTGACTGAGGTCCCTCATACCCAGGGCAACTCACATTTTTGAGAAACAAAATCACCCATGGCCTCTAGAACTCACTATATTATGATACTTCTCTCTATTAGAAGTCATGTATTTCTGCTGGACATTGCAACTCTGATAGTTCCATTATTCTCACTTCTTATCTTTATTGGTATTTAGTTGAAATTTTGTGCAGTGAATAGAGCACCAAGCCTGATACCTTTCGAGAATACAAATCTGGCCTCAGACACTTACTATCTGTGTGATGTTGGGCAAGTCATTTTTACCACATTTGTCTCAGTTTCTCATATATACAATGAACTGGAGAAAAAAGCCATACCACTCCAGTGTCTTTGCCAAGAAAACCCACCAATGGGTCATAAAGAGTTGGGCCTTAATGAAAAATGATTGAACAACAAAACAACAACAAAACTGAAAGTTTGCTGGCTGGCTCTTCACTACTATGTTTGCCTCTCATAGTTGGTTAGTAAGCCTCTCATAGTTGAGGGCTAAAATTCTTTTATTATAAATAGCTGAAGGCCATGATAGCTGCAGTTGGAAATCCAGCAGATAATAACAATATCTAGCAATCACATAGTACTCTGAGATCTGTAAAGTACCTTAATATGTTATTTAGTTTAATCCTCATAGTGACAAAGTAATCTAAGCAGCATAATAATCTATTTTATAAATAATGATACTGAAACTACCAGAGGCTAAATTGTTTAAGGTCTCACAGATAATATGTGTCTAAGGCAGGAATCAAACTCAGGTCTTCCTGATTCCATGTTCAATATTTTATCTGCTCCTAGATCTATTCAATTGTTGTTATTTTATGATTAATTGTATCCTTTTGATTTTCTTCTACTGGTCTCACTCAAGCTGTTGATCCCAGACACATATCCCATTTGGAATTACAAAATGTCTGTCAATTCATTTATGTCAGACTCTGTCCTTTAACCAAGCTTTATCCAGTAAAACTACAAATGAACTGCTTTGTGTGACTTGGGCAGTAAACTTCCATTTAATATATTGCCTTTCCATGTTACTTTTGGTTGACTTGTAAATTAATCTGGTGGCAGAAGAAAAAAGGTACTATATTCTAACTCTGAATAACTGATTGTTAAATTTTCATAATGAACATTTTTACCCTGGAAAGAAGTAAATGATGTGTATCAGGGAATGATTTATTGTTTTTTAATTGTCTATAGTTAAGAAAGTGATGGAAAAACATTAATAACACAGATTTAATTCAAAATACTATTCTGCAGGTCTTTTGGAGAGCTGATTATTAAACATTCACTTATACAACACTGCTTTAGAACCTTTGTTCTAAATTTCTGTCTTTAAGCTATAAACCTTTTTGTTCATTCCATATCCTGAACTTATAATACTATTGTTAGGTATTGTAAGCAAAGGTTTAAAATGTTACTATTACATCATTTTAATAACAGGTTTCTTTTCTAGTTAATTTTTGCACCATGTAAATTTAGTTGTCTAGATTGAACATGTTAAGAGTAATCATGTACATAATCCGAAGGCAAGTATGACAAGGCAGTATTTGACTGAAATCTGAAAAGGCAACTTGGTAATAAAGTGTCATGGATGGACTCCAAAAAATCTCTGCATTTAATAGCCATGGCAATCTAGGCAAACCATTTGGTCTGTATTGGCTTCAGGCAATTTCCTAAGAAATATCTATTAAAAAGTCCATTGAAGATGTGTTTTAATAGGATTCCTCCCCCTCTCTAATGGTATTCCCTTAAGTTACACTACCACCATATTACCTCAATCATATATTGTCAAGCATCATAATCATGTAGTTTCTATTATGTGTCCAACATGGAATCAGGAACAATGGGGAATTAAAAACTGTAGTAAATGATGCTCTGTTCTTTGAGGCACTTTAAATCTAATTGAGATTACTATGTACTTAGACAAAACAAGTATAAAACATTTTGAGGTATTAGCTCACAGGACAACTGATTTTTGAAAAGTAAGAGGTCTTAGAGGTCATACAGTCCATTTTACATATGAGGGAAATGAGGCTCAGAGAGGAAAGTCAAAGGGAAGTGCAAGGTCACAAAGGAAGAAGAACCAAAATTCAAGTTCAGGTTCCCAAACTCCAAATCCAGTGCTCTGACTTATACACAATTATGTCAATAAACAACATAAAGTTCTCTTTATGCCAATTGTTTATGTACTAAATGGCATTTGAATTTGAATTTTTGTCTTGGATGTTCAACATTCATATGTTATGAGTATCAATATCATTACTGCTGCAATATCTAGACCTCAGGCTTTGGACAATTTTCTAACTTTTTTCTTTATAAGGTTGACAGAGATTGCATGCTATTCTCTAGGATTTTCTTAATAATAATAATAATAATAAGAAGAAGAAGAAGAAGAAGAAGAATAGCTATTATTTTTCCAGACCTATAAGTTTTACTAAGTGTTTTATATATTTATATATATTTATCTTATTTGATACTCACAAAAATCCTGTGAGGTAGATATACAATTATCCTCATTTTACATATGGGGAAACTGAGGCAAGCAGCAGTTAAATGAAGGTCAAGACCACAGATCTAGTAAGTATTATAGTCAAGCTCAAGATTTTCCTGACTGCAAATCCAGTATTCGATCTCTTTCACCACTTAGATGCTCTAATAATTCATGTCAGACTCTTTAGAATCCATGTCTCTCCCTTACAGCATTCTGCATCTTTCTTCTTTTCTCTCCTTACCCACTCCTTATATCATTCCCCTTACTCATTATTATTTTCTTTAGAGACTCATCCACAATGGGCCCACATTCAACGAATATAAACAAGGCAACCTAACTGAGAACATTCTTATAATCCACCATAAAAAATACTCTCCTTTCCCAAGGACATTTGGGGCCATTCTGACCCATTTTTAAAAAAAAATTAGCAATTTAAATTTCTCTTCCTTTTATGTATCCAAACTCTAGAGTCCTTGTGCATATAAAATTCCCATTAAATTTAACAGTAACTTTGGACATGAAATATATGGTCTCTGACATTTATGTATGATATGAGAACTGTGTAGTGTCTGGCGTTTTATTCCTGCTGCTGTGATTGATTTAAATCTTTTGATTTCTGGATCATTTTACTGCATTTCAATAACCATTATTGTGGCTGCACTAGAAAAATGTTCATTTTTGTATTTTTTTTTAAATGCAGATGCAATTCTGCATGGTAGACTGCTCATTTCTCCAAAGGCTGGGAATGTTTTGTCAGTCATATGGCTTTTGTGTCATCCTCCTCCTCATTCTTCATTATTTCTTTCTGCTCCTCAAATAATCCTTCCTTTCTGTCTACTAAATAGGTCACCATCCTCTTTCAAATTCCTCTCAAAAACCTATTTGTCCTTTTCAATAGCATTTCCCATGAAACAATCAAAACACCTTTCCTCCCAGCTGAAAATAAGCAACCTCTCACCTTGGAGGCTGAACCAGCTCCTTCTCAGATTTATTTTAAGGCAGTGGGGGTTGGGAAAGGATTCCCTAAGACCACAAACTTCCAAGGCACAAAGGATGATTTGCTCTGCTTGGGGTCTGCATCAGGTTAAGGTCATTGCTAACTTGTTAGGAAGAACAAGTTCTGATTATAGGGGAAGTTGATGCAGCTCTGTGGCCCCTCTTTCAGTTTCTACTCCTGGGAATTAGGGCATCTGGGTTCTTATCAAAAGAAAAAGAGGCAAGCAGAGGGCAGCAAAACACTTGTTTAATTGGCAAGACCCTTTCCCCCCTGACAGGAGGTAGGAGAATTTTGAAAAGTATAAGGAAGTGAAGGAGACAGCTGTCAACAGTAGGAGGAAGGTGATAACAAGCTACTGTACACTCTCAGAATGTATGGTTAAAAAAAAAGTCGCTATGGTTTCCATGACTTAGAAAATTTAGAGTTTGTTTCTGTGTGATCTGATTTACCTAGTTTGGAAAGGATATACTGGTATGCAGGTCACATTCAACAAAGTGGATGAGTTTCACTAGCCCTTCTAAAAGATTTTTAAAAAGCCCTGCTTAAATATTCATTCACATGGATATTCCATTAGATTGTGAGACCCTTAAAGCCAAGGACTGTCTTTTGCCTTTCTTTGTATTCTAGAACATAGTAAGCATGTAATAAATGCTTATTGTCTGACTGCTGGGCAGCTAAGATAAAACATGTAAAAACATGAGACTGGCACATGTTTTATGACATTCCCTTCTTTGCTAATTTTCTTTCACCTCACACAGCAAGATTGCTATTGCATCCAGGTTTCTTCCCCACTCTGAATCATTCTCCTTTCCTCTCACTGCCTACTACCTCCTGACTTAAAGTCAGGAATACTTGGGTTCACATTTTGCCTCTGGTACATAGTATTTGTTCAGTCAATCAAGGAATAAGTATTTATTAAGTTCTACTTTGTGCCAAGTGATGGTGAAACAAAGACAAATAGAATATTCTGTGCCCCGAAGGAGTTTATACTCTAGGAGGAGACAGCATGTAAGTCTTAGTTATCTTGACTGTAAATTTTGGTTAGTGATAATTGTAGCAGTAATCTCACAGGGTAAAACTTAAATCCTATGTGAGTCATTACTATCTTAATTTAAGTGGAAAAAGCAACTATTTTGCTCATGAAAAAGGCAGAAAATTGAAGCTAAAAGCAAGAGACAGAGACAGAGAGAGAGAGAGAGACAGAGAGAGAGAGAGAGAGAGAGAGAGAGAGAGAGAGAGAGAGAGAGAGAGAGAGAGGAAGAGAGAGAGAGGGAGAGAGAGAGAGACAGAGAGAGAGAGACAGAGAGAGAGAGAGAGAGAGACAGAGAGAGAGAGAGACAGAGAGACAGAGAGACAGAGAGAGAGAGAGACAGAGAGAGAGAGAGAGAGAGAGAGAGACAGAGAGAGAGACAGAGAGAGAGAGAGAGAGAGAGAGAGAGAGAGAGAGAGAGAGAGAGAGAGAGAGAGAGAGAGAGAACTATGCCTAAGATCTGAAGTGGAATGTGATAAGGATGTAAAACAAGATTTAAGATATGATCTTGAATCTCCATGTTTCATTCTTCAAGCTCAATGCCAGTGGGAGTGAAGAAAGTCGCAAAGCATCCTCTGTGTTGTAACTCCCCCCACTTTGGTATGTGCTCACAGTAACTGTAAGCTGAAAAAACCCTGAAAAACCATTTTGGGATTAGAAGGACTACTTATGAATGAGTAAAAAAATTATTCTGCTCTTCATGAGAGGATTACACTATGATTTTGTGTTTATGTGGGTGTGTACATGTGTATATGCTTGTGTGTGTGTGTGTTAGGAAATGGCTAGCTACAGACCTATCTGGAAGTCCTCAATATAAATGTTCATTAAAGGAAATGAGTATAGCTCTACTCTAAATATCTAATATAGGAGGTTTTAGTTTCTTTCCATAAATTTCTCTTGTAGTCACACATAATTGTGACATGTGTTAAAGACCTACTATGATCTTTGAAAGACAGTGTGGTGCTAACAGCACATAGAATTCTGGATCCAAAATCAAGAAGACATAAATTCAAACCTCACACTGCAGACTATATCAAGTCATTAGTCCCTTTCAATCTCAGACAAGTCTTTAAGATTTATTTTCCAAATTATAGAAAGGTTTCATTCTATTAGTAGAGGGAATTTTCACACTGATGAAATCAGAGACCTTTGATATATTGGAACATTGGCTGTCATGCCATAGCTAGTTGTGAGTCCCTTAAATTTTTCTGTGCCCATTAGATATTTCTGAAACCTGTCTGTGTTGCTTCTATTAAAATCCTACTCATGGAATAAAGATAATCCATTTCTCAAAGGTTGTGCCATTGAGAGAGCCAACTCAGGAAGAATTAGACTCCCAACTTAGAAAGTTCCAGTGCTTGACTAGATGGAGATTTTCCAAGCACCAGTTAAGTTAAATTTGGAATTGCCCATCACTAGAATTGATAGCTATTTTATTTATTTACTTATTTATTTTTGCCACAGCTATTTATGAAGACCATTTACTAAGGTTCTGCGGAATTGTGATTCACTCCAGAGAAATGATTATCCACATAAATTGAATATAATCTTCTTGAGGACAGGAGTTATGCCACTTTTGTATTTGTATCTCTAGGACCTCTCCGAGAGTCTAGCACACAGTAGCCAATGAATAAATAGTCATCATTTGATGATTTCTCCAATAATGTATCCTTGAAATACTGAAATAAATGTTATCAAGTATCAGTGTTGTATCCAAAATATATGTATATATCTTGAATATGTACATATATTAGTAAAAAATCAAATATGTATGTATGCATATATAATTCTATATAATATATAATTCTTTATTAAAATATGTTAAAATTCCAATGACTCAATTACCATGGGTCCTCTGTCTACTTGAGATAGACTGCAGCTTTAACATATAATCATTTTATCCTATTATGCCCAAATAATTACTGTATAATTATTAAAATAATTCAACACCAAAGAGAAACAGAATGTTCTTGTAATGCCAGAGAAACTGAGGCAAGACAGAGATTGGGTTTTTAATATTTTAATAGTGGAGAATTTGGGCTAGCTGGTCGAACAGGACTCATGTCCAAAAGATGTTCAACCCTCCCAGTTGGCTTCATGGGATTCTTGTTTCAAAGGATTCAGTCCTGAGCAATTAATTCCAGAGACCTTTATAGGGCTCCAACTATCAGGAAACAAAAGGCAAGGAGGGGGAGAATACTAGGTCAGTGGACAAATCATAATTCCAGGAAAGGATCAAAACTTAGTCCTGACAGGATGAGGGTCAAGATAAGAAGGTCCAGAGTAGGAGACAGGGAGTCCAGGGTTGGAGATAGCAGAGGGGGAATTATCCCAGCAGGCACTTGATGTAAGTCACCTGGAGTTTTATGACTTTATGGAATGTAAAGTGGTTAGAGCTTCTCTCAGTCCTAAAGGCCAGGAAGGAGTGGGGTGGCCATAATAATTTTATTCAGAGCATAGTTAATAATTCAGGGAAATTGAGGCATTACATTCTTATAACTCAATTTTTAAAAATAAATATTTAGGTACAATTTTACGGTTTTCTTACAATTAACTTTGGATTTTGACACAAAACAAATTTTGAGGATGGAGTGGGGTGATTCAGTCAAGAACAACCCTAGGTAATTTACATGTGGTATATTTGAACCATTTTTCCAACCTAGACTTTTGGGTCTAGTCAGTAAAAAAAAAATTATTTGGTATTTTTCATCTGCTTGCTTTCTAGTCTTCCTCTTCTTTATCCGATTCAGTAGAAGAAAAATAAAAAGGGAAAGAAAAAACATTGCAGAAAGCATACTGTTTCAGCAGAAAAGGGTACTTTTCCTTTTATTCTTTTTTCCTTACTTTTCCCCCTTTCATCAACTATTTAACCACTTTAAGAAGAATGAAGTTTTGCATACAATCTTTGTCAACTTCTCTAATATCCTGTTACTGCTAATGACAACTGCTAGGTATATTTTCTCAAATACAATTTTTCCAGATATTGTTCTTGAAGGGCCTGTATCCTTTATTCAGGAAAAAATGCTGAAAAAATACAAGAAAGATTTTCTAACAGATGTTTAAATCACTTTGCTTATACCTACTTTGATCCCTTCATTCAAACTGCTATTTCTTTTCCATTTCAGAGCTGCTTGAATTTTAGTATTGGGTAAGTGCTTACATAGTGAGTTAACAAAGCAAAATATACAGTGGTGTGCTACATCATGCAATTTAATTCAATTCAACAAAGATTTATTAAACTGTTGCTAAGTTCACTTGCTAAGCCACTGTTTTAGGTGCCAAGTGATAGATAAGCATGATATATAACTTGATTTTCTTTCTTCTTGTGGTTAACAGCCTCTCCTGATTATCCCAAAGTAAAATTACTAATAGCTCTTCTTTTTATAGCAAAGGTGATCAAAGAACCCTTGATTCAGTAGGCAGGGGTCACTTCCTCAGTGGAGACAAACACTTTGATTCCTTTTGAGGGCCATTTGTCTTGATAGAATGACATCAGGACGTCTTCATGGGTGATCAGTGAGACACTAAAAATGACTATGGACTAAGAGTCAGGAGACTTTCTTCTTGCAGAGAGGAGGATTATGGTGAACAAAATGAAGAAAAATAGATACCCCTTTTTTTCCTTGGACTTCCAATAAAGAGGAAAAGGCATTTCTCTTTCTTCTGTTTCCCTTCTTTCACCATAAATAGCAGTACTAAAATTTAATTAAAGCAATACCATGAGCATATGACCATGAGAATGTGGAAGGTATTCCTGTGCCGAAAATTACCCTCTTATATGTTTATATAATGATTTAAAGTTTACAAATGCTTTCTTCACAAGTATTAATACTATTATCTCTATATTACATAAATCATAGGGGCTTAAGTGTCAGCTGAGTTGTAGAATAGATAGAATATGGACTAAGCTTGATACCTATTAATGTCTAACCCTAGGCAAGCAATTTAATATCTATCTTCCTTTGTTACTTCATCTGTAAAATGGAGATAATAACCTCCCAAGGTTATTGTGAAGATCATTTGAAGTAACACTCTATAACATGTTTTGAAAAATTTAAATCACTGTATAAATAATAATAAAAATATTTCTTATATTATCATTAAAAGCGGATTTGAAAATGTAATCCAGCCATACCAAATCTAAGCATAGAATGTTGGGTTTTCTGCATCTCTAAATCATAATGTATTAAGCTGTAGAAAGTCAGTAAGCTAGTAATATGTTCCACTAAGAAGAAAAAATATATAGCCACCCTTAAATCAATAGTCTGAGTCAATTATTGAAAAGGATAATTGCCATTGAGTATCTGAAAATTTATAACATGTAAGCAGGGATTTATTCACTTCTTTAATTATAATGGCTACTTGTGGGTAATTAGAAAAATTTGAATTAGATGATGGTACCATAGTAGTCTCATAATTTGCCATTTGGCTACATCTGTAGCTACATCTGCCAAACTACATCTTCAGACTTTGGGCCACATGTCCACATTTTCTTTTATGGTCAGCTCTTTTTACTGGCAAAATTCTGTTGACCTGAGAGCAAAAGGATCATAATTTTGATAACATGGCTTTTTGTATATTTTTTGATGGGTCTATGATCTTGATACTATGGATGTTTTTTTTTTTACTAAGGCAGATTGACTTTAGTAAAGTTGCAGGATATAAAATAAACCCACATAAATCATCGTTATTTATATATATTACCAATAAAGCCTCAGAGCAAGAGTTGTAAAGAGAAAACCCATTTCCAATAACTGTAGACAATATAAAATATTTGGGACTCTACTTGCCAAGACAAAACCAGGAACTTTATGAATGCAATTATAAAACACTTTTCACAAAAACAAAGCCAGATTGAAACAACTGGAAAAATATCAACTACTCACATGTAGGCCAAGCTAATACAATAAAAATGACAATTTCTATCTAAATTAGTCAACTTATTTAGTACTATATCAATCTAACTATCCGAAAATTATTTTTAGAGCAAGAAAAAATTAAGAACATTCAACTGGAAAAACAAAAGGTCAGACATATCAAGGGAATTAATAAATTCCCCCCCCCCTGACAAAGGAAGGTGGTATAGCAGTACCAGACCTAAAGCAGTCATCAAAACCATTTGGTACTGGCTAAGAAAATGAGTAGTGGATCAGTAGAGTAGGTTAAGTCCACAAGAAACAACAATAAATGGCTTTACTAATCTAATGTTTGATAAACCCAAAGGCTCTAAATTTCTGGAATAAGAACTCATTATCTAACAAAACTTTCTGGAACAATGGAAAAAAGTATGACAGAAGTAGGCATAGATCAACATCTCACATACTACAAAGATAAAATCAAAGTGGGTTTATGATTTAGACATAAAGGGTACTACAAATTAGGAGAGCAAGAGACACTTTAGCTGTCAGATATCTGGAAAAAAGAAGGAATTTATGGCCAAAGAAAAACTAGAGAACATTTTGAAATGTAAAATTGAAAAATTTTATTACATTAAATTTAAAAGGTTTTGCACAAACAAAACCGCAACCAAGATTAGAAGAGAAGCAGAAAGCTGGACAACAATTTTTACAGCCAGTGTTTCTGATAAAGACCTCATTTCTAAAATAAATAGAGACTTGAGTCAAATACAAGTCATCCCCCAATTGATAATTAGTCAAAGGATATGACTAGACAATTTTCAGATGAAGAAATTTTTTTTGTTTTATAATTATAAATTTTTTTGACAGTATATATGCATGAGTAATTTTTTTTATAACATTATCCCTTGTATTCATTTTTCCAAATTATCCCCTCCCTCCCTCCACTCCCTCCCCTAGATGACAGGTAATCCCATACATTTTACATGTGTTACAGTATAACCTAGATATAATATATGTGTGTAAATCCCATTTTCTTGTTGCACGTTAAGTATTAGATTCTGAAGGTATAAGTAATCTGGGTAGATAGACAGTAGTGCTAACAATTTACATTCACTTCCCAGTGTTCCTTCTCTGGGTGTAGTTGTTTCTGTCCATCATTGATCAACTGGAAGTGAGTTGGATCTTCTTTATGTTGAAGATTTCCACTTCCATCAGAATATATCCTCATACAGCATTGAAGTGTACAGCGATCTTCTGGTTCTGTTCATTTCACTCAGAATCAGTTGATGTAAGTTTCTCCAAGCCTCTCTGTATTCTTCCTGGTGGTCATTTCTTACAGAGCAATAATATTCCATAACCTTCATATACCATAATTTACCCAACCATTCTCCAATTGATGGACATCCATTCATCTTCCAGTTTCTAGCCACTATGAAAAGAGCTGCCACAAACATTTTGGCACATACAGGTCCCTTTCCACTACTTTAGTATTTCTTTGGGATATAATCCCAATAGCAGCAATGCTGGGTCAAAGGGTATGCACAGTTTGATAACTTTTGGGGCATAGTTCCAAATTGCTCTCCAGAATGGTTGGATTCTTTCACAACTCCACCAACAATGTATTAGTATCACAGTTTTCCCACATCCCCTCCAACATTCATCATTATTTGTTCCTGTCATCTTAGCCAATCTGACAGGTGTATAGTGGTATCTCAGAGTTGTCTTAATTTGCATTTCTCTGATCAGTAGTGATTTGGAACACTCTTTCATATGAGTGGATATAATTTCAATTTCATCATCTGAGAATTGTCTGTTCATATCCTTTGACCATTTATCAATTGGAGAATGGTTTGATTTCTTATAAATTAGGGTCAGTTCTCAGATGAAAAAATTAAAGCCATTTATAATCATATGAAAAAATAGTCTAAATCACTATGTAAGTTAATGCTAATTAAAACAACTCTAAGGTACCACCTCATACTATCAAATTGACTGGGAAGATAGGAAAAGGTAATGATAACTTATATTGGAGGAGATATGGGAAAACTAGAACACTGACTCATTGTTGGTGAAGTTGTAAATTGATCCAGTCATTCTGAAGAATAATTTGAACTATGTCCCAAAAGCTATAAAAATGTACATACTCTTTGATATAACAATGCTGCTACTGAGTCTTTATCCGAAAGAAATTATGAAAGAGAGAAAAGGACCCATATGTACAAAGACATTTGTAGCAGCTTTTTTTTTTTTTTTTTTTTTTTTTTTTGTTGTTGTTGTTGTTGTTGTGATGGCAAGGAATTGTAAATTGAATGGATACCCATCAATTAGGGAATGGCTGAATCAATTATGGTACATGAATGTAATGGAATATTATTGTTATACAAGAAATGAAGAACAGGCTGATTTCAGAAAAGCCTGGAAAGACTCATGTGAACAGACTGAGTGATGTGAGCAATACCAGGAAAACATTGGACACAAGATGATGTGATCATTAACTATAATAATCTTAGCTCTTAGCAAAACAATGGTCCAAGACAATGCCAATAGATATAATTGGAAAAGTAAAATATTCTTAAAATAAAAATTAAATTAAATTTACGGGAACTTTATGGGTGGGGAGCCTAGGGATGGAAGTGATTTCTTCATCTTAGTATTTATGACAGAGTAGAGAAAGATCAAGTATTATCCATCATGCATCACAGATTTTCAAAGAGCAGATTTCAAAGGCTTCATAAAAAGAATAGATTAATAGGCAATATAATGCCTTGTACAGGGTTCAAGTGAACCTCATTGTCCAAAAGGGAAAGTCAATCTAAATAGAATATCCTAAAGATGAGATTCTGAATAGACAGAGGTGATCAAGTATGCTGTAGAAGGTATTGTCATTAGTTATAGGTTGGACTAAATGACTCCATAACCTCCTCTGGGATTCTGTGATGCTGTGATTTCCAGCAGGCCCCTGATCTTCCTTTCTCACAGGAATGGTTTGAAAATCAAATAAGATTAATTGGCATGCAGGTACTTTGCAAGATATATGGCACCTCTAAAATCACAATATATTATAGTTATTATTGTTCCTGTAAGCAATCAATGATGGAACAAAGTCAAATTAATAGCAGGAAAGGTTAGATCATTCATAGACAACATAAACAGAAAAAACTGAAAATGAAGTAAATGGCCCTATTTTTGGTGTTTTCCCTTCTCTTCCCTCCCCTTCTCTTCTCTCACCTCTTGGATGGGAAAGGGATTAACTATTTATATAGCACCCACTATGTACCAGGTAATATGCTTATTGCTTTTTACAAATATTAGCGCAAGTAAAGCGTGTATTGTCTGGGGTTGAAGGTGTGTGAAATACAGGAGCAAGTTACATAATCCTTGAATCACAAAAATTTGACTAGGATGTAGCTTGCCATGTCCTTTTGTTTCAGAGGAGAGGATAGGTTGGAAATGGCAAGAGAATAAATATATACATATATATATATATATATATATATATATAATGCCTACTTTGTTAAGTGCTTTACAAAATATTTTCTCATTTGATCCTCATAGCAATCCTGTAAGATAGGTCTGATTATTATCTCCATTCTATATTCTCATTTATATATTATAGATAATATATTATTATCGTCAATTCTATAGACAAATAGAGGTTGCATGGAGTTCCTTAGGATCACATAGTTAAGTGTCTGAGGCTGGATTTGAATTCAGATCTTTCTGACTCTAGATCTAGTTTTCTATTCACTGTACTACCTAACTTCTCCTTATACCAAACTTGCACCTTGGTTCAAGATAGCCTTTTTTGGTGATAAAAGGGAAAACTTCTAAGTGACATACCTCAATCATGTAGCCATTAACAGAACTGATTCCCTTTGTGACCTGAAAAGGTTGGCCCATCCCCCCATTTTGCTCCCACAATTCATAGATATAGGTCATAATGAGCCTCTCTCTGCCCCTCTTCCTATCAAAGCTCACACATAGGTCAATCAGTTAGGCTCCAAACACAATGGAAAGAAATACTAGTGAATTATTCTGATTTATAAGCAAGGATGAATAATGATGGGATGTCATGACCACCTCGAGGTAAAAGCCCTTCCCCTTCCTCCTCCCTCCTCTGATTTCAGATCATTAACTTGTTCTACTGAGCTAATCTTCTGCTGGGCTATATTGTAGGTTTCTCTAGCTTCCCCAGAACTAGGCTGGACAGTCTATTGATCATCACCATTAGCCTCCACTCTGATGCTGTTTTAATGTTCCTAATGAGTAATGAGAGTGGATCAAAAGCAGCAATCCCCAGGAGCTAGCTGGCCATTTCTGTGTCTTCCCCTGGGCATCCTTTTTCTCAGTAAATTTTTGTCTCTGTCAGGCTACATCAAACCTAGCCTCCTACTGGTTTGTATCAGGGGACATTATGTACAGCAGAAAAAAAAAAAACAGCCACCCTCTTTATGTGTGCTTTCCATAAGACACTACCTTTTTACTGAAAACAAGTCTGGATCCCTATTGGTTTCTCCAAGAGTACTTCATGTTCTATAGTGCTTAAGTTTGACAGCCTTGGTCATTATTTCTCTTTGCTGAGGGTGTGAAACAAAAGGCTCCAAGCCTCTTCCCTGCTATAGATCCCCTCTTCTGATCTTTCTTTTCTTTTCCTTCCTTCCTTCCTTCCTTCCTTCCTTCCTTCCTTCCTTCCTTCCTTCCTTCCTTCCTTCCTTCCTTCCTTCCTTCCTTCCTTCCTTCCTTCCTTCCTTCCTTCCTTCTTCCTTTCTTTCTTTCTTTCTTTCTTTCTTTCTTTCTTTCTTTCTTTCTTTCTTTCTTTCTTTCTTTCTTCTCTTTCTTTCTTTCTTTCTTTCTTTCTTTCTTTCTCTCTTCTTTCTCTTCTTTCTCTCTTCCTTTCTCTCTTTCTTTCTCTTCTTTCTTTCTCTCTTTCTCTTCTTTCTTTTCTTCTCTCTTTCTCTCTTCTTCTCTCTTTCTCTCTTCTCTTTCTCTCTTCTTCTCTTTCTCTCTCTCTTTCTCTCTTTCTTTCTCTCTTTCTTTCTTTCTTTCTTTCTTTCTTTCTTTCTTTCTTTCTTTCTTTCTTTCTTTCTTTCTTTCTTTCTTTCTTTCTTTCTTTCTTTCTTTCTTTCTTTCTTTCTTTCTTTCTTTCTTTCTTTTCTCTCTCTCTCTTTCTTTTTTTAATCTCAACACCTGAGGTAACCTGGGTTTCAAGCTAAGTCAGTTTTGTTTGAAACTCATCTTATTGTTTGAGACACAGAGTACCTCAAATATAATACATATCTTTTGATTTGAATTATTAAATAGACATAGGGTTTATCTGCATTTGCTTCCCAAATTAATGGTACTGATGACTGAAGTTTTGTGCTTAAGTCACATCACTATTGAGGCTTTTATTTCCATAGCTTTTTTTGTACCTAGTATATCCTTACTGTCCCCTACCTCCCCCCTCTATTTTACCATTATTTGACTTAGAAATTTCTTGTAAAATAAGTGCCATAAATTAATATTGGTGGTTGCTAAATGGTAGTGAGGACAGAACATTGGAGTGAAGAAGACCTGAGTTCCAAGCCTGTCTCAAACACTTACTAGTAGTATAAGTGAATAAGTCTGAGCAGGTCTCTTAACCTCTGTCTGACCCAATTTCCTCATCTATAAAAGGAGGCTAGTAACAGCACCTACCTTTCAGGGATGTTATGGGAATCAGATGAGTTAACACATAATGCACTTTGAAAGTCTTAAAGCTTACAGGAATGTTAGTTGTTGTTAATATCTGATATAAATAGCCATTTTGTGTGAGGCTGAGTCTATCACTGTCACTGGAATGCTGACAGGTTTAACAACGTAAATCACATATCTCAACTCTTTCTTCTTTCCCTCTTATACTTTCTTTTCCTCAAGTTTTATTGATCCATATTTTATCTTTGTCATTTAATTTTATTAATCTCCATGACCAAATAAAAAGATAATTTGATCATTTATAACAAAGAATAGCTGTTATAAAAGGAACCAACTGACCAGCTATCATAACAACTGATCACGTCTGGCAGCAAGTGCAAAATATGGCACCTGGAATGATTTCCTTCTCTTTTGAGAGTAGGGAGTTTTATTTCATCATCTAGTATTAATATTTTGATGTTTATATAAATATTTTCTAGTATTTGATTTGAAATTTAATGGTTGTTTATATTGTTTTCATTCACATTAATTATGACTTACAATTTTCACCCAATTCTATTTTCTTTTTTCTGTACAGTTCATATCTAGCTTCCTACATTTTTCTTAATTACTCATAATCATCTTTTATAAAGTATTGTGCACTAATATTTCCAACTATTCATATGTCAGATTTTGTCCAGCCATTCCACAATTAATAGACAACCACTTTGTTCCTGGTTTATTGCTATCACAGCAAGTGTCACTATAAATATTTCAACAGCTGGCTGACATTTCTTTCTGTCCTTGCCTGTGTCAATTCTTGCTTTTTGAAAATTAGATTTTCTGGCACAGGTACAATTGCTAGGAAGTAGATATGATGATTGACATGAACATTAAAAGAAAAAAAGATAACTTTTTGTTTTCATGTTTATCTGAGGTAGAAGTTCAGCAAAACCAAGTAATCAGCCGATAATCAATAAACATTTACTAAGTATTTACTATGTATCAGACACTGTGCCAAGCACTGGAAATACAAAAAGAAGAAAAAGACAGTCCCTGCCCTCAAAGAGCTTACAATATAATGGAGAGACAACATGTAAACAAGTATAGAGGAATCAAGCTATATACAGGATAAATAGAAAATCATCAATGGAGGGAAATCATTAGCATTCAGATAGTTTGGGGATGACTTACAGTAAAAGATGTGGGACTTAAGGAAGTGAGGGAGGTCACTAGTTGGAGCAGAAGAGGAAGAGTATCCCAGCACGGGAAGCAGGTAGAGAAAATGTCCAGAGCCAGGAGGTTGAATGTCTTGTTTGTGGAATCAGAGGCCAGGTATAAGGAGATTAGAAAAGTAGAAAAGAGGTAGATTTTGAAGGTCTAAACAATATTTTGAATTTCAAGGTGGAGGCAATATGAGACCTGTTAGAGTTACTATGATAGGAAAAGAATGTGACATGATTGGACCTGTGCATTAGGAAAACCATCTTAGTAGCTAAATGGAGGATGAATTAGAGTGAGGAAAGACTTGCAGAAGGCAGATCTATTAACAGGCTATTGAAATAATCATGATATGATGAATAAGACATGATATGAGGAGAATTAGCTGATAGTATCATAGGAGAGAAAGAGGTGTATTCAAGAAATGCTGCAAAGGTGGAATTTAAGGCCTAAGTCAGGAGCATAAAGGACTAGAAGGATGATATTTTCTGTAGTAAGAGGTAAAACAAAGTAGGTGAGGGTGGGGAGTTGTTTAGAGAGAAATTTTTTGAGTTCAGCTTTGTACATATCGAATGTAAAATATCTATTGGACCTCGAATTCAATATTTTTGAAAGGCAGAGATGCAAGATGAAAGGTCAGCAGGAAGTTTGCAGCTGGATAGGTAGATTTAAGAATCATCTGCACAAGAGATGATAATTGACTCCATGAAAACTGATGAAATAATGAAGTAAAATAAAACAGAGGGAGAGGGTCAGAATATAAAGAAGAGGGCCCAGGTAAGGACTTTGTTGGCTGTAAGAAATGAGCCATCAGACAAGGAGAGATTGAAAATAAGAGTGAAAATAAGATGACATAGGGTGCAATGTTATGGAGAAAATGAAATGCAATGGGATCACTTGAACAAGTAGAGGAGTTAACCTTGCTAGGGAGTAAGTAAGCCTATTCATCATGTGAGATAAGAATTAAGAAGGAAACAGTAGCAGAAAGCATTTAAGCAATAGATGAGATGAGAAGAGAGAATTATAACAAATGACCTCTATTGTTTTTCCTATAATAATGAATCATGGATCTAAGCTAAGAAATAGAAGGAGAAAGAACCATGGAAAGTTTGAAGAAGAATGAAAAGGTTTGGAAGCTCCACTGTGGAGAGTGGAATAGTGAGTTTAAAAAGGAGATATAGCAGAACTTGCCAACAGTAGTGATGGACCAATTGAATTTGTATAACATAAATTTTTAGTAGACTCAGTGATATGACACTCAAAAATTATCCATGCATCTAAAGTCTTTAATGGTAAATTTGTGCCATTTGAATACATATTAACAAGAGAAAAATAGAGCATTAATAAGAATGCAGCTAAAATAGCAGAAATCTAATAGATTAGTAATCTCAAAAAAATCTAAAATAATCTTAAAAATCAAAGGTGAGATTTCAAGAAAATTAAAATTGAACGATTTGAAATGAAAATGGAATGAATAAAACAATTTTTTTTGTTGAAAGACCAATAAAAATGACAAAATCATTAGTTACTTTTGAAAAGAGTGGAAATATAAATTAGCAAAATAAAAAAAATCATGGGAGAATTGTTAATGAATACAGCATATAAAGCAATTTATCAGAAACTACTTAATTGTCAATTAGGTAACACAATGAATAAAGCACCAAGGAAGACCTGAGTTCAAATCTAGCCTTAGACACTAACTGGCTATGTGATCCTGGGCAAGTCACTTAACCCTATTTGTCTCAATTCTTCATCTGTAAAATGAATTGAAGAAGGAAATGGCTAAATCACTGTAGTATCTTTGCCAACAAAACCCTAAATGGGGACAATGAGAGTTGGATACAACTGAAGCAATTGAATAACAAAATTCAATTAAATACCAACCAACCTCAAACCTTAAGCAAAATATTCACTACAATATCAATGACTTTAATTAATAGAACAGTAAATAGATAAACTTAACAACTCAGAAAGGGAAAATGAGTGGATTATAAACAAGTTTCATGGAGGGAACAATTCCAGGATCAGATGGATTTACAAATGTAGGCAAGAAAAGAAAAATGCATTAATCTATGGGAACTCAGTGAATTATGTAATCATGGTCAACAAGCAGATACATTTGAGAGAAAGACTCCAGTACAAATGGGCATATCCCCATAGCAACTATTTCTTTCTTTTTTTTTTTTTTTTCTTTTAAGTACCTCATAACCAACTAAGGGCTATAAACCAACAAAAGAGGGACACTTTTGTCAATGATAAAGTGATTATCTAAAAGGGAAATAATACTTATGCTAATTATTTCATAGATTGGTTGTGAGGGAAATGACATAAATCTTTAATAATTATATAAATATGAATCATAATTTTTATCAGATCTGTGATTATATTGGTCAGAGAAGATCCTGGTGAGTTACTCCCAATACCAATGCAGATCAATAACTTCTCTGAAATTTATGGCCTTGGAGTGTCCCAGGACATTGAAAGTTTAAATTAACTTGCCCATGACCACACTGCCAGTATGAGGTGAAACTTGAACCCAGGCCATCCTCACTATACAGCCAGCTCTATCCACTGTAACCTTGCTTCTGCCAGATTTGGTGGTTTTGGATAGAAGCAGATTTACATGATTAGACTAGGCTACTTTTCCTAGGAATCATTATTATTAAGCTGAGTGTCCAGCAAGGTACCTTCCCTCCACTTCATATTCTACTTCATCCTAGGAGAAATTATGTTCCAAGTAAACTGCTTGAAAAGAAAAATGAAAGATAATGTTGTTAGAAATTAAGACACAAAAAGGAGACTCCTTAGTTCTTCTAAGTATGAGCACTGCTTCTGCTTCAACATAGTAGGTTATAAAATATGGAAAGTCATCAAATGCATAGATACCATGAATACCCAGAAATTTAGGCAGAGATCCTTAAGTTTTGGAGCAAGCAGAGAATAGCTTAAGAGTAAACTTGGAAAACATCAAATTATCTGTGGAAAGGCAATCTCTGGAGGAAATCTAAGGGGTAGAAGAAATCTTGAAAGCAAGCACTGGGAGAGACAAGGGACTCATGGTCAGTGAGGCAGAGGCTGAGATTTCAATGGGCTCTGAGAAGAGTAATTAAACAGGCTGTTTTGAATGGCACACAGAGGCACTGAGTCATGGGCCAGGGAGGTGATAGTTCCCCTGCACTTGGGTGACACAGTTCTGGGGAAAAGAGTATTAAATTTTGTTACCTATGCAGCAGAAAGATTTAGGCAAATTGGAAGAGGTTCAAAAAAGAGACATAAAAAGAAAGGATGATTGGCTTCTGAGGAAAGATTAAAAAAGCCTATTCCTTTGCTAAGCGACTGTCATAATAGTGTTGGAAGGCATAAACATCGCAGAGAAAGGGGGATTACTTAGCTAGGTTGCAAAGGGATTCAATCAAGGATGATAGAACTTATTTAAGAATGCTTTTTCTTCTTTTTTTCCTTTTTTCTTTTTGAAAGGTTGAACTTGAGAAAAACTTTTTAGCAGAAAGAATCAGTCAAGAAAGCTTTATTAAGTACTTCTCATCTACAAAGCATTGTGTAGGAATGAGAGATATGAAGATATTTGAAACATTCACTGTCCTCAAAGACTTTATAGTCTTCTTGAGGATATAACACACACAGAAAAAGATGATGAAAAGTAAATGGCAAATATTACCAAATGGCTTTTGGAGAGCAAGAGTAAGTGGTATGGAAGTTCAGAGTAGGTAGACATGATTTTCAATTGGAATAATAAGACTCTCTGTTCCCTTTCACAGTTTTTGACTTTTGGACTTTTGAACTTTTGAACACTTTCCATTTGGTCTTGTTCTTCGCTCACAGGACAGATGTTGCTCTTTTCAAGGTTCCCAAAGCTCTCGTAACTACAAAATTCAATTTCAAGCCTTTTCTTCATTTCTCTGTAGCTTTTGCCACTGTTAACCAAACTCTCTTCTTGGATTCCCTCTCCTCCTTGGATATCTCTTTTTGGTTATCTTTCCATTTGACTGATCATTTCTCTCTCTCTCTCTCTCTCTCTCTCTCTCTCTCTCTCTCTCTCTCTCTCTCTCTCTCTCTCTCTCTCTCTCTCTCTCTCTCTCTCCTCTCTCTCTCTTCTCTCTCTCCTCTCTCTCTCTCTTCTCTCTCTCTCTCTTCTCTCTCTCTTCTCTTCTCTTCTCTTTTTTTTTTTTTCTGAGGCTGGGGTTAAGTTACTTGCCCAGGGTCACACAGCTAGGAAGTGTTAAGTGTCTGAGACCAGATTTGAACTTGGGTCCTTCTGAATTCAAGGCTGGTGCTCTATCCACTGCGCCACCTAGCTGCCTCTGACTGGTCATTTCTAGTGAGTTTCATTTTTTAGCCCATTATGTATAGAATATTCCCTCAGAGTAGGTATTTAATTTTCTATGGGTTCGAGTATCAATTCCAGGTGAAATGACTCCTAAAGTTATATATCCCAGAACAATAACCAGGATAGATTGACTAGATTTTTCCATCAGGGCATGAAAATTTAGCAGACTCTCTAAAGGCTTTTGGTCTTCTACAGTGTAGAAGCAATATGTCCCCCACCTGCAGTCAGATCCTGGGTGAACATTTGCCTAGCCTTGTTATCTTTGCAGTGGCCACTGCCTGATAATCCCAAACAGGTGCCAAGTGTCTAAATGGTATCAGCCCGATACCATTTAGGGGATCAGGGGCTGGTAACAAGCAAGTGATCTTCGTTGAATTCGGCAACAGCAAAATTATACAATTATCAGTTCTGATGGATGTGACTCTTTTTAACAATGAGGTGATCCAGGCTAGTTTCAATAATCTTATGGTGAAGAGAGCCATCTATATCCAGAGAGAGGACTGTGGGACCTGAGTGTGGAGCACAACATAGTAGTCTCCCTCTTTTTGTTATTATTACATTTTATTTTCTCTCTCATTTTTACTTTTTGATTTGATTTTTCTTGTGCAGCAAGATAATTATGTAAATATGTATGCATATAGTGGATTTAGCATATATTTCTACCATGTTTAACATATATTGAATCTAGGGGAAATGGGGGAAAATTGGAGCACAAGGTTTTGCAAGGGTTAAGGTTGAAAATTTTTCTATGCATATGTTTGGAAAACTAAAAAGCTTTAATTAAATAAAAAAAGCAACATTAGATCTTAGGACTCAGCAACATTATCAGCCATGAGGATGAGAAGAGAGTAGTTTGATATATTTTCTATATCCCTCAAACCCATGTCCATATGTGCATGAGACCCACGTTTTAAAAATAATTAGATTGAAAGCTCCTTGAGGACAGTGACTGTTTTCTGCTTCCATTTGTATTTCCAAGCTTAGCCCAGTGCTTGGCACAGAGTAGGCATTTAATTGGTAGCTAATGCTGATAGAGAATGAGGTCTGATTGGAAGCTACTTGCTCCAGTGAACTCTGTTGTTGGTTTTGTTCACTGATGGGACCTCTTTGACTCTGGGAGGTGGAGCAGAGGAAAAGGAAGAACTCCTTCCTTGGCCTGTATAATTTCCTCTCATGGTTTTTACTGTAGTTCCTCCATCCTACCGGTGCCTAATTTTGGCTTGTTATACTACAAATGTATCTAAGAGGATGTCTGTATCTTTTAGTTAATCACAAGATAATTCCTGTATGGTATCATCCATCTTTATGAAATGATCAAAGCCCTTTATTCCCTTCGAATTAAAAATTTATTCACACCTAATTTAAGCTTTTGATTAAATGATTAAGTTTAGCTCTCTGGGCTTTCTGTGGTTACATTAATTATGACAAGGGTAGAAATATTTGTATGTCACAACATCTCTGAGCTCTAGTTTCCCCATCTGCAAAATGGACATTATTACACTTGTAACTCTTATCATATAACCCAAAGATTTTTGCAAAAAAAGTGTATATATAAGTAGACAATTTTTTATGGAAATACAAACTGTATGTGTGTGTGGAGGGGAGTTTAGACAGTGAGGTAGAATAGATTTGTGCTTGTAGTGAAAAGATGTATGTTCCAAGTCCAGACTCTGCCAGATGACAATGTCACTATGAAAATCACTTAATGCCTCTGAACCTCAGTTTCCTCCTCTGTAAAATAGGGAGAATACTAATACTATTTTCTTCACAATGGAAAAGAGTTGTTTTTAAGATGTAAAATTTATCATTTCACTATAAGCTATTTTATTATTATTTACTTTATTCAATTCAGAGAGCATCAGATCCTGTCTTCCGCTTTCTGGGGAGGGAATATCCCACTCGTGGTCTTCTTCTATGGTGTTCTGCCTTTGTATTGCCCTTCTTAGGTCCTTTAGAATAAATAGTGATTCTTAAATGGAGCTAAGCCTGAGCCATTTTCCTGACTTCAATGAGCCGTCTTAGGTATTCTCTGCACTGGTAGATGGATCCAGATATCTTCCATGGCTTTTCTTGGATTATTCCCTTCTTATTATTCCCTTATGTGCTGGAAGACCCACAGATTATAGAGACTTTAAGGACCATTCAATCCATACTTTCTCCAATTTCTCTTTTCATTTTCTTTATTTTTTTGGATAAGGAAACTGATTTGATTCAGAGAACATATGACTTGATTCCAGTCACACAGTCAAACAATACCCAATATCAGAAATGGGATTTTTTTCTTCGTCTTTTTTTTGGGGGGGGCTGGGGCAATTGGGGTTAAGTGACTTGCTCAGGATCACACATCTAGGAAGTGTTAAGTGTCTGATTTGAACTCAGTTCTCCTGACTTCAGGGTATTCTATCCACTGCACCATCTAGCTGCCCCTCAGAAATGGGATTTGAATGCAAATACTTTGATTTCAAATCTAGTCCTCTTTGGACTTTGGAGATCTTACCATCTGCTCTGCTCCTCTCTTTATCCAGAACAGCAGTCTCTGGACCAGATCTACACAAAGGATGCCCTATTCCCTGAGAGAATTAATCTATTCAGTTTTAAAATTCCCACCCTAGGGTTGAGCTATTTGAAAAGGGAGTGCTAACTCACTCAATTCATTTATTTAACTGGCCCTGATCTTCAATTCATATGGCCCCACTAGACCACCTTGCTTTATGTCCTATTGTCTCTATCCATTCTCTTCCTCCACTCTTATTTCCTAATTGACTCTTCCCTGGCTACCAGTCTGCTACATGTGCTATCTCTACTATTATAATAAATATAAGTATCTCATGGGTGGAGACTATTTCATTTTTGTATTTGTATCTCTAGCATCCAGCATAGGTTCTGGAGCAAAGTGGTTGTTTAATAAATATTTATTCATTCTTGCATTCCCGCCATCTACACTACCTCTCAAAGAAGCGCTTTTAGTTCCAGAGTGATTTTTTCCCCCCTTCTACTACTTCCTCCATCCACTTCCTCCATCTTTCCTTTAGATAAAATGTCACTTGGTCCACTTGCCACATTCCCCTGTAGATCCTTGGTACAAAAGAATGACAGAAAAGGTGTTATCAGGTTTCCTCACTAGGCTGCCATTCTTCTTTGTCCTTCCCTATATGTCTCTCTGTTTTGTTGTGTTTCTCTGCTTCTTCCCTGCAAAATAAACAGATTGCTACTGATGTTCTACTCTTGCCAGGACATTGTCATTGTTTAAATAAGCTCCTGGCTATTAAGCACAACACCAAAAACCAGATGTCATTTTGACTTGGTGTTTAATTTAATACTAAAGTACAACACAGAGGCAGCAGGAAACTCAGAGGGAAAGCAGCCTTTGTTCTCTTAAATAAAATGAATTTCGAAAAAAAATCATGGACATCAGTTACCCCATGAAACAGACTTGCATCTTGCCATGTGCCTTGGATTTGAGGAACATAGGAAAAAAGTGCCTCTAAGATAAAGAATAGTGAATAATGTAATTTTAAACAGGCATCAACAGCAACAGATTTTCTGTCACCCTGATCAATTATTGAAGATGAAATTCATATGCCAGAGAGAAATGAGTGTTGTTATTTAAAGGGAACAGACAATACTATCTCTTGGTGCAGTTTTATTATTTAGGGCCAGATTTTCCAATCTACTATCTGTGATTGTCTGCCAACTCTTCAAGTCTCATCATTCCTATATGTGGTTAGTTATCAATCTATTGCTATCAGAGAACTAAATTTGGATTAGGATCTAAGCCTTGAGCCCAACTTCCAAGTATATGCCCAATTTTTGTTGTATGTGCTTTTAAAAGTGACTATGAAAAAATTCATGGTATGAAGATGTCCTATTTTTAAAAATCAGCTACATTTTACAGCTTGTCCTTGGGAGTAACTACAATTATTTTTTCCCTAGATAGATTCATAAGGCATAGTCAATGGCATGAAACTAAGTCAATCTTATAGGATTTTACTTTGCTTTAGTTAACTTTGATGTCTCTGTTGTAAACTAGGTCATTTTCAAGTTTATAACTGGTAATTTATAGTTTCTAGTTCTTAACTTACAGTCAAAACTTCTATGGAATTGAGTGTTTAATGAAATTTTTTAACTATGTTGGGTGACATTATACAAAGAGGAACAGCTTTTTCATCATAATACCCAGGATTGAAATCCTGATTCTTTAGCACCCCTGGGAAACTCTTTAAGCCTATGAATTATGATATACTTGTCCTCTCACTTTGGTGGACAGTGTTTCTATACTGGGAGTTCTCTGCACAAAGGAAATCACAGGTCTAGACCAAAAATAGTTTTTTTCATATTAGCATGATTGTAACTTTTATATGTAAAATTGCTTCCTTCCCTTAACCAGCCTTGGGGCACCAATGCAGTAATTAAAACATTTAAAATAACCATCAGCATCATGAATAAAATATCAGATTGCTTTTATCATTTTTTCATGTCTAAAACTTTAATTTAAATGAGTTTGCTTGGCAGAGATTCTGAAGAAGCAGCTAATAATAATAACAATAATACTAGATTAATTTATATATTTTAAGATATTCTAAGTACTTTATATATATTCATAGCAGGGAATATTACCTGTATTCCTATCCTGACCTACTCAATAAGCTGATCAGGGGTCAGCCTGCTCATTCTTCTTATATGCATATGATCTCATTTGAGACTTAAATATTCCTCTAAGGCAGGTTCTATTATTATCTCTATCTTACAGATAGGCAATTGTGAATCATAAAACTTAATTGAGTTATCCAATAATCAATATAATTGAATTAACTAAAGCTCATTACTATGACCTAGGCTATTTCTAGGATAAATAAAGTTCAATACCATGCCCACTCTAATCCAGTGCATTTCAGCTACTGAAGAGATCTACTATAAAAGATAAATGAAAATAAAATGTATTAGGATGATAAGAACTGACATTGAAAAAGTAGAATATTTGGGGGATGTATCAGGCTGTGCACAGCTAGCCAGGCTTATAGATGTCATCTCTACCTATTTTGTCTATATCTATTTATACATGTATCTTTCTCTCCCTCTGTCTCTGTCTCTGTCTCCCTCCCTCTCTTTTTCCCTCCCTCTTCTTCCCTCTCTCCTCTCCTTCTCTCTCTCCTCTCCTTCTCTCTCTTTTTGTCTCTTTCTCTCTCAATTTATCTATCTCAATCATCTATAGGTATAAATGTTTCATGTTTTGTTTTCACCAATACACTTAAGGAACTAAGAATTCCACTTATAAATTTCCAGTGCTATTTTAATAAGGTGGCAAACCAAATTAAAAACAGGGTCAGTGCTTGCACTAGACTGCTACATCCTACTCTCTTAGGGCTGCTTTGGGCTTAGCCCTTGAACTCTGGATGGTATGCAGAACTTTTCTATACTGTGTGTGTTATTTCTTTTATTCTTTCCTTAAAATTGAACAATCTTGATCTTGGTCTATGTGGAATGCTCTTTATCCTCACCTCCATTTCCTGGCTTCCCTGACTTTTTCCAAGTCTCAGCTAAACTCCTACCTTCTATAGGAAACCTTTCTCAATCCCTCTTAATTCTAGTCCCTTTCTTCTGTTGTTTTCAAATTCCCCTGGATTCACTTTGTTTATACATTGTTGCTCAGTCGTGTCTAATTGCATTTAAGGTTTTCTTGACAAAGATACTAGAGTAGTTTGCCATTTCCTTCTCTAGCTCACTTTATAGATGAGGAAACTGTAGCAAACAGGGTTAAGTGACTTACCCAAGATCACATAGTTAGCAAGATCTAAGATCAGATTCGAACTCAGAAAGATGAATCTTTTTAAAATCCAGATCTTATCTACTGTGTCACACATTTTTTAAATTTATTGTTTCCTCAGTTAGATTGTATGCTCTGGAAAGGCTGGGAAAAAAAACCTTTTTTTTTCCTTTCATTTTGTATAGCCAAGGTTTAGCACATTGTCTGGTTCAGACATTGTTTTTTTTTTTTTTTTGGTAAATTTTGTTTCAGTCACCTTTGGCTCTTCATGATCCCTTCTCTAGTTCATTTTATAGATGAGGAATGGAGGGAAATAGGGTTAAATGACTCAGTCAGGGTCATATAGCTAATGAGTAATGAGTTTGAGGTTGCATTTGAATTCAGGTACTCCTGACTCCAGCGTCATTGCTTTAAGCACTGCAGAGTAGAAATTTAATAAATATTTATTGACTCACTGACTTGAATACCTTTTTATGCTAAATTTCATTGTTTTTATTTTCAAAGATTTGTCCAACTAGAAAGGGACTTCCTAAGAAACTTGATGGAATGGGCTTTATATAGAATGATCCATTCTATAGTCAATTAAGCTCTAATATTCATTTTTTGTCTTTATCAAGTTTCTATAGAAATCTATTTCTGAGATTTGAAACAGGATATGAAGGTTATGAAGGAATTGTACAGAAAAGGATGATCAAGATCAAGAGTGCCATCTTTATGGAAAGCTCACATGATATAAATGTTTGTCTAGAGTCTAAAATGATGCTTAGGCTAACAGGATTTGTCTTTGAAAGAAGAGGTAAAGAAGTCTATTTCAGAACTTCTATCTCAACAGTTGTGGTGGTACTCATCTCCCCAAGAGAATGGATTGCTTGAGTAAAGAATTCTAAACTTCGGGAAGGCTAAAGCTGATTGCATAGCTAAAGCTGAGTAGCACAGATTGTATCTGTCCTAAATTTAGTATTAATATGGTGAGCCCCTGAAAAGGGTACCATTAGACTGCCTAAGGAGGGTGAACTGATCCAGGCTGGAAACAGAATAAGTCAAAATCTCTCCTTGGTGCAATAGAATTGAGTCAATAAGTAACCTCTAGATTTCTAGTCTATGAGAGGGAGAGGGAAGAAGGGGAAAAAGGAAGAGAGAGTGAGAGAGAAAGAAAGAGAAAGAGAGAGAGAGAGAGAGAGAGAGAGAGAGAGAGAGAGAGAGAGAGAGAGAGAGAGAGAGAGAGAGAGAGAGAGAGAGAGAGAGAGAGAAGGAGGAAGGATGGAGAGGTATAAGCAAAAGAAGGGAAGGAGATAGAAAGGAAAAAGAAGAATTGAGAGGAGGGAAAGAGAAGTGGGAAAGGAAAAGGGAAAAGGAATCAGAGGAAGAGGGAAGAAGAGATAAAGGATAGAAAGAGATAGAAAGAGAAGCAGAGACATACTGAGACAGAGAAAAACTTCAGATCTCTTAGTATCTTTTATTTTCCTGAGGAAGTAACCAAGTCCAAAAGGCTAAAGAGTTGATCATTCAGGGAAAGGTCTGAGCCAGAAGTTCTTAGCTCTTACTTATAAGTTAATGTATTTAAAGTTTTCCTGTGGTCATTTGAGCAGAGAGAAAAATGTCTGGCTAACCTTGTGCATCCAACAACAGAATGCACAATAAAAGGCAAGAAATAGCTAACTAGCTTTTATCCTCAGAATAACCATGAGCATATTTTGGTTGAAAAGTTGTTTGTACACTTATATTTAATGAATAGTCCCTTATCTGACAACACTGAAACACCCATTTAAACTATAACGTCTGTATTTGTGTCTGCTAGAGGCATGCTATTATTAAGTTGAAAATTTGCTATCTCATCAGCTTGGTTGCTTTTTAAACTTTGTCTCCCAAACAAAGCAATTTTTTTTACAAAAAGCTTTAGTTGTATGAAGAAGACAAATACAGAAAGTACAAAGAAGAAATTCTTTTGAGAAGATTTAAGAGTAAAAAGCGGCTCCATGGTTGAGCAAGTCAGCACTTGAAGCACCTAAGACCCTTAAAAATACTCTTTATTTACTGACTTACACTGAACCTCCTCTTTCCCCCTCCCTCTCCCCTAAATAAAGGCAAACAAAAGTCACAAAAGCATTTTGCTTCCTTAAAAAATGAATCTCAAAGCTATTAATCCCCATTCCAACTCTGTAAGGTAGGAAGGCTTCAGGAACATTGTGTTTCTAGCGCTATCACAGAATAAAAATTCTGTTCCTAAATGAACAAATCCTTCACATAAGGAAGAAAGATAAGCTAGGGTTATCTGAGGAGAAAGAAAATGTGTCTTTTGGATACTCCTTCTACTCTCTCAAAGCTTTATAGGAATTATGTAAAATAATTTTTAAGCCAAATGTATTGAATAAATCTGAATTGTGGTCTTACATTGTGTATATGCATTCAACCATATGCACATTTCATCTGCAAAGATTGTTTGTCTTTAAAACCCATGTGTGTTAGTTAGGACCATTACTGTGTTTCATATTGGCTATTGTAGTAGTCTACTAACCAGCTACTCTTTTTCCATTTTGTCCCTCTCTGGAATGTTTTGCATATTACAGCCAGATTAATCTTCTTAATGCAGAGCTCTGAGGAAAGAAGGAGGGAGGGAAGGAAAGATGGAAGAAAAGGAGAGAGGTAAAGAAGGAAGGAAGAAAAGCAGGTAGGAAGAATAGAAAAAAGGAAGGAAGAAGAAATGAAGGATGGAAGAAAAAAAAGGAAGAAGTGGAGAAAGGGAAGGGAGGAAGAAAAGAAAGAAAGAAGGAAGTATTTTGTGCCAAGCACTATGCTAAGCTATGAAAATACAAATAGAAAAAAAAAGCCAGTTCATTCTCTTTAGGAGCTCATAGTATAATAGAGTATAATAGAGTAGAAGAGTTCAGTTGGCAAACAGATGGAAAAGCCTAGAAGTTCTTAGGGTTCAGTGCTGATGGCAAGGTCCAGGATTGCTGAAGTTTTATCTGAATATCTGCCCCATAGGAGTAGAGCATCACCACTGAGAAAGACAAAACTCATCTTGGCCTCTCAGAGATATAAATTGTAAGACTTAAAACATTTTCCTCTTGAATTTCTCCTTTATATCTATCATACTTCATGCCATGTTGTAATTATCTATGTATATTATGTACCTTCCATCTACCCCCTAAAAATACTCTCTAAAAATAATAGAATGTAAGCTTCTCCCTTGATCAAGTCAGACGCAATTGAAAATTTGGATCTATGCCTCCTGTCAATAAGTTAATATCCACATACCACATATATCTACAAGTTTTCAGAGACTGATGGCAAGAATCACATTAGCCCCTAGGAGACTCAGAGAGCTGTGATTCCTGAAAAGCAGTTCAAAGTGGATTATTTTGTTCTATCTCACCAGCTGTTCAGAGAGTCTTAATTAAGCATGATTGTTTTTGTCCTTTACTCTTAATAACACATTTTACTTTATAACTCACTTTGGAACTTTAAAATACTTAATTCAAAACACAATGCTATACCCACCAAGCAGGAGTTCTGGGAATTCAGGGATTACTGTTTATGGAAAAACAGTCAGAGGCACAGTTTCTCAATATCTATTCCAAGAGGCAAAGAATGTGGATTCTCAAACCATTTTCCCTGAACTACTCTGACATTCCCTTTGTCTGGAGGGAAAAAGGGTGTGATGACAATATCCTATTTTGTTGGGTCTTAGGGAAAGAAGATTAAAGAAATATCTTCAAATTTTAATCGGTTTTGATTGTAAAGATTCCCTCAAAATATAACAATGAAAAAAATACTCTGATGATTGACATTGCATGAATAAAACCAGTTATTATCAGCATAATCTTCTTAAAAGCCACAATGGGGACACAGGATGGAGGGATGTATTGAGAATTATCCATGTATAACATTAAATTTAGTGCAAACTAGCATAATGCTCTGTATTCTATTAGATAAATTATTGGACTGATATTAGATAAAAACTGACTGACCTTGATTGTGATCTAGTAGAAAGAGCACTGTTAAGAATCAAAAGAAAGGAAATAATCCTGGTTCTGTCACTAACTAGATTGTGAGCTTAGGTAAGTGATTTCAACTATCTTCATTTTGATGTTTGTTTTTTCCATTTAGCAAGGTGGTGAGATGCATAATGATGCACAAATAATTAAGTATATATGATATATCTATGGAGAACAGGCAAGGGACTTTATTAGAGGAGGAGACATTGATTGGGCAGGACCAGAAAAGAGTCCTTACAGAAGGTAGCTTTATAATTAATCTTAGAGGAAGCCAGAGATCCTAAGAGATGCACAAGAGGAAGGAGAGCATTCTAGCCTTGGGGATTATTCCAGTTAGGAAGTTCCTAAATCTAAGATTCTGAGAATTGGAAGAGTGGGAATTTTAAGAGTTGGAAAATATTCCAGTGACCCATCTAATTCCACCTATATCTGACAAAGCATATCCAGTACAATACCTCCCATATCTGCTTTCAAGACTTTCATTGGGAGGAATTCTACTGGCTCCCAAACAAGCCCATTCTTCTTTTGGAGAACTCTATTAGAGGTTTTTTTTTTTTTTTTTGTTTGGTTTTTTGTTTTGTTTTGTTTTGTTTTTTGACATCGTGTCTCAATATGACTCTAAAATTCTCAACTACAACACTCCTAATTCTTATTTCTGGAGACCAAATGGGATAATTCAAGAATTACTGTTCTCAGTTAGTGCTAATAACTCTGTAGAAGGTGTTCCTTGAAAGTCTTGGAGAGGATGTCCACTGCCAAGAGAATGAAGTGTCACTTTCCTATAACCTTCATAATGGAGGAAATAAATAGCTTCTCTTTACCATATCTATGTTGTAAATGGATTACCTTTTTATAATGTTCCTTGTACATGTCTTTTGGAGTAGCCCTAGACAAACCTGACTTTTATTTAAGAGTTATTCCTGGCATTTTATTTTAGGCTAAAGAATGTAATAAAATAATGGACAATGAGAAAAAGGCTGTCCTTTATGTTTAGAGAAATTGAAATGTTTAAATTTATTGATTATTGATTATATTTATTTTTTATTTATTATTAAAATCTGTAGTGTTCTCTTAGGCGCTAAATGAAATACAAAGCTCAGATACCTCTAAACCAGACATTTTCTTTATTCTATTTTTTCTATAATAGTTTATTTTTCAAAGTATATACAAAGATAGTTTTCAATATTCACTCTAGCAAAACCTTGTATTCTATATTTTTCTCCCTTTCTCCTTCCCTTCCCCCTCCCTTAGACAACAAGTAATCTAATATAGGTTAAAGATGTGCAATTTTGCTAAACATATTTCCACAATTTCTCATGAAAGATCAGATCAAAAAGGGAAAAAATGAGAAAAAACAAGCAAGCAAACAACAAAAAGGTGAAAATATGTTGTGATTTACATTCAGTTCTCATAACCCTCTCTCTGAATGCAACTCTATTGGAATTGGTCTAAATCACCCCATTGTTGAAAAGAGCTAAATCCATCACAGAGTGATCATCACATAATCTTCTTGTTGCTATATGCAATATTCTCCTGGTTCTACTCACTTCATTTAGAATCAGCTCATGTAAGACTCTCCAGGCCTCTCTGAAATCATCCTACTGATCGATTCTTATAAAACAATAATATTCCATAACATTCATATATCATAACTTATTCAGCCATTTTCCAGCTACTGGGCATCTACTCATTTCTCAGTCGTTGCCACTATAAAAAGGCTGCTACAAACATTTTTGTACATGTGGGTCCTTTCACCTTTTTTATAATCTCTATGGAATACAGACTCAGTAGACACATTGTTGGATCAAAGGGTATACACAGTTTAATAGCCCTTTGGGGAACTATGCCTAGAATGGTTGGATCCGTTCACAACTCCACCAACAATGTATCTGTTCTAGTTTTCCCATATACCCTCCAACATATATTCTCATTTTTTCCTGTCATCTTAGTCAAACTGAGAGATGTGAAGTATAAACCAACCATTTTCAAAGAGTGATCTGGATACACTTGAGGGTCCCCAAGATTTTTTGGGGGTATATGAAGTCAAAATGATTTTCAAGCTAATCTTAAAACATTTTAATTTCTAATACGGTAAACATTTATAGATATAACCTCACAGAATTTTTTTTAGGGGGATAGGATCTCAAAATTTGAATTTAAACCAAAAACTTTGAGGACCACTGTTTTTAACTCTTGTGTGTATCTTTAAATCTTCAAATGAATTACTGCTCAGATTTCTTGATTCTATGATTGCAAAGTCCTACAAAAAAGTGACAAAAATTTGATCATATTGATCATTGTTGATTCAGATTTTATATCTTTTAACAAACTTTTTTATTTTAAAAATTTGTGTTGATATCTTTTGTATCTTCATTACCTTCATTTCTCTGATAAATTACTCCCTTCTCCCTACTTAGGGAGTTGTCTCTTATAACAAAGAATAATAGAGGGGAAAAAAGAGATTCAGCAACATTAACTAAAGAATTACCTCCTCATGTAAATCTCTTTCTTGCTGATGCAACTCAAGTAACATCTTCTACATGAAACCTTTCCTGATTTCTCTATTAGTGTCCTCTCTCTTTATCTTGCATTTATTTAGTCTCTATATTACTATTCTGTAAATCTCTATATTTCCTTGTTGCCTCCTACATCCGAATAAGATCTTATGACTTGGGATTGTTTCATTGCTTATTATTTGTATTTTCAGCACTTAGTCCAGTGCTTGGACAGAGCAGGTATTAAATAAAGATTGATTATTGATAATTTATTGATTGATTAATCAACCAAATTTGACATATGCACTATTCTATATATCTAAAGATCCTAGTTTCTGTAAAGAAGGGGAGATGCATTCATTCTCCTTTCTCATGATCGGGGTAAGAATCAAACAAATAAGCTTTTGTTAAGTTGCTACTATGTGCTAAGCATTATATATAGCATGGAGAATAAGAAAACAAAGTTCTTGCTTGAGGACCTCACATACTTCTTGGGAATACAATATCTAAATAAGTAAGTAATTACAAAATAATTTGGGAAGAGAAAGAATACTAATGACTATGTTATGAGCGCCAAGAGTGAAAGTTGCAATATCTGCATTTTGAAGTCTTTCTGAATTCTTGAGTGCTTTATTCTTTAGAATTTCCATAACTGTTTGCTGCAATGCCTTCTCTAGAGCTGGGTAAGCCATGTTAGATTTTTTTGGGTCCTTAAACAGGATAATTACTTCACAAACCTGCTTGTCTTTTACCTGTTTACTCATCCAATGGCACAATTTAGTAGTAGGTAACTAAAGCAATCTGGAGGAATGATCTTACTGTATAATATGTAAGTAACCATATAATAATTTCATTGAATTCTCCTGTTCAAGGTTAGAATTCATGTCAATTTGAAATCCATCATTCTCTATATATAGCGTTTCACTTTTTAAAAAATTTTAATTGTTTGACCTGGACCCAAAGCTCTTGGTAAACCTTAAACATCTCCCTAATCCTCCAAACTCCTATCATTTCCATCCTGACCATTTACTAAACTCTCAGCTAAATGCCCACTGAGAGGGAGACAAGCATCTATGTGTTTCATAGACAAGCATCATTTTGTGTAGCGTGCTGTCATCTCCAGAGCTGCTGGATCGCTCTCTGGGAAGAGATCTGCTGTGTCTACTCAAATCTCTCAGACAGATTCTTCTTCCTGTAGTGAACCGTTGTCTCCAGGTAGTTGCTGTTAACTCTTGTCCAGAGAAGTGACTCTTCTTCTTGAATCCTGGCTCTGAATCTCCTCCAGCTCTTATCCTTCTCCAGGCCGATCTGCTCTCCAGGCCCAATATTGTGTCTTTTATCCTCCCAGAGAATGGGCGTGGGATAATGCAAGGGCTTCTGGGAAGAACCACACCAGCCAATGAGCTTGCCCCCTCTATCAAGTCAACCTGAGTTCTCACCTTGTAATTGTCCAGAAAACCTGAATTCTCACCTTGTCACTGTCCAGACAACCTGAGATCTCACTTAGTAATCCTAACAATTTTGTATATTAGACTAAACCAGCAAATGGGCATATCATCCATCTCTGTGCAAAAAAACTTATCAACAACATTGAATGAATAATTGACACTAGGTGGGTAACTGACAGAGGACTGGAATAAACTCTCTGAATTGGAAGAGAAGAGATCTGAATTATGCTTTTAGGTCCTTTAATTAATTATCCTTTCTAATTCTCTGAGAAGAAGAAACATGAGAATTGTAAGTTCTCCTGCATGATATGAGGCAGTGGTGGCCCAGTGGATAGAGCCCTGGACTTGAAGTAAGGAAGGCTTGAGTCTTCCTCAAATCCAGCCTCAGAAACTTCCTATGTGTGTGATTCTGGGCAAGTCACAGTGCCTCTGATTACCTAGAAAAATAGATCCACTAGAGAAAAAAATGACAAGGATATGACATTTCAGTAGCTGAACAAGATTCAAAAGATATAGACAGCATTTAACACATGCACAGATGAAAAAAAGCTCAGCAAGTGTGGTTGAGGATTTAGTTGTTGCTGATGTTGTGACACAGGTTTGTCGCTGACAAACCCTTCGGAGTTCTCTGTGCCCCAAACTTTGGACAACTTCTAGCACAGTCTAAAAGAGAAGCCTTCTCAAAGTCAACATGTCTAAATTGTTATCTCTCCCTCATTTCCAATTTACTACTCTTCTGAAATTTCCTATCCTCACTAAGAACATCACCATCTTTCTAGTCATCTTGTTTTCCAACTTCAGTCTTCACTTTTCTTGTATCCAGCTCCTCCTTTTGACTCACATAACCACCATTGTTCATTCCCTTGCTACAACTATTTTTTTAAACTTCCTAATTAATTTCCCTGTTTCAGGTCTGGTCCTTCTTCAATATAGTGATTTTCCTAAATTATAGGTCCCAAAATAGAGCCATGAGCATCTTATCTTTAATAAACTCTGGTGGCTTTCAATTATCTCTGGGACAGGACAGGAATCTCAATCTGTTCATGTTATACTCGAATTTTAAAAAATCACTATATTTCAATGTTATTGGTTTCCTTTATTAGTGTGTGCATACACAAACACACATATGTATTTGATGCATTTTCTAAGAAGGGGTCCATAGGTTTCACTAAAGTGCCAAAGGGATACATGATACAGAAACCTTACTCTGGAATTAAAAAACTCTTCTCTTTTTCTCTTTGCAATATCTAGCCCTGCTCAATCTTGTTCCAAATTACTCTTCCAGTCTTATTAAAATTACTCTCCTTTATGTAATTTGGCTCTAACAATTGTCTTTATTGTTATTTCTCACACATGAGCTTTTATCTTTTGCTGTTGAGCTTATCCTAGGCTATCTCCAATATATGGAATATATCCACCCTTTATCCTTCCTTCTAAGAGTCCCTACTTTCTTTCAGATCTCAGAACAGATGCCATCTTCTTCATAATACCTTTCCTCATCACCCCAACTATTATTTTGCATCTTTCCCAATTATCTTTTATATATTTGATAATTATATATATATACACACACATATATATATATATATATACATATATATATATATATATACACACATATAGCATCTTCTTTATATTTGTTCTCCCAATTAACAAGCAAGTTTTGGTTCTATACAAGCTTTATAGAATATATCCAAGTCCCTTAACTAATCCCCCCAAATTTCCCATTTAACCCCACTCAGTTTCATCTGATAATATTCAGAGATACATAAATTAATCATAATCTAATGTCTATTATTGATTGAGGCTTTGTTCACATCTATTAAACAATTAAATTAAGAGTATTCTCATTAGGTTATAGCATTATCACTTTCTTTAAGGGAATTGGGTGGAGTAACATCTAGATTTAATGCTGACTCTTGACTCTTACATCTATTTAATTTCCATGTACTTTTATACACCAGTTATAAACTTCTTGAGAGCAGGAACTGTTTGACTTATGTCTTCATAATCCTGATGCCTGTTATAATGCCTGACAGATAGTAAGCACTTAATGAATCTATGTTGATCAATTGATTCTTCAGAGATATGCAAAAACACAAGAGGAACACAGAAATATACAGAGAAAATTTCATGAGCTCTTTAGCCACACTGTTCCTTTGCAAAGAAGTTTCACTTAATTCTCTTACTTTCACTATTTCCAAGAGGATCAAGGTTGCAATGGTTATAGAATGGGTCATTTAAAATATCAATTCTAAAGCTCTGCATCCCTTTAGTTTCACTTGCTTTTTGGAAAAAAACCACAAAGTGGGTGACATTTAGGAGCTCTTTCTTGTAATTGCTGCTGCTTGCTACCATAATTAAGGTGCCCTATCTTCAATGATGTGGCAAGAAAATGAACTTCCTATTAATCATCCCTACTACTGCATAGGCCATCCAATTTATTTATTTATTTTTGTTCAACAGAATTCCTATAATATACAGGGATTGTCCCCAAAGTCAAATCAAGCCTTAATAGCTTAAAACCACATAAAAAACTTTTGGTATATTCTATGCCTCTCATTCCGCTCCTTCTGTAGAATTTTATCTTTGTTAAGTAGTCCCAGAGAGAAACATCATCTCTTCCCTTAATTGATGGGTAAATAAACAAAATCTTTAGCTCTTTTGTGTGTGTGTGTGTGTGTGTGTGTGTGTGTGTGTGTGTGTGTATGTGTGTGTGTGTGTGTGTGTGTGTTTTGTGCTTTGCAGACCATTCTTATATGTAAATTACTATGAATAGCATGGTGCAGGCAGATACTTTTTCTTATCTTATGGGCACAAATATTCTTTCCTGCCTTATGGGCCCTTCATTAATTCACTTTGTACAGATGAAGCTGCAAGAGGAGCACTTTGGAAATATCGGATCATTTTCACTAAGACCAAAACAACAAAAACAAAAACAAAAGAAACAAACAAAACCCTAAACAACCATAAATATGTTTTTATTTTTAAAAAAATCCATTCACCAGGTTATTTTCACCTTCCGAATCCAATTCTTCCTTTGCAATAACAACAACAACAACAAAATTAGGTTCTGCACATATATATTGTACCTAGGATATACTATAACATATTTAATATGTATGGGAATGCCTGCCTTCTAGGGGAGGGGATGGAGGGAAGGAGGGGAAAAATTTGGAACAGAAGGGATAATGTAAAAAATTACCTATGCATATGTACTGTCAAAATGTTAAAATTATAAAATTAATTAAAAAAAGAAAGTGACATCAAAATAAAGTAAAATAAAATAAAAAAATCCATTCACCAGGATATTCATTTCCTAATACTCTTTGCAGCCACCATGCTGTTTTTATCCAATTTATGGCTGTTTTTATCCAATTTATTAGCAGTAATCACCTATCAATCTGTGCCCTTTTCCTAAATTCAAGTGGGCTGTTTCTGCCACATATTCTTTTCTCTATCCCAAGTCAAGAAAGAGGAGAATTGCTGCCATAGCTTCCTGCCCCCTCTCAGAGACTGAAGGAGAGGTGAGTAGGGATTGGCTTATTGATTGATAAGAACACAGCTCAAAATCTTAGGAGGGATAGATTTCTCCTTCCCTAACACAACTAGATCTGTTGAAAATAACATATAAGCCCAAGACAGGTAAAGACAATCTTACTATGAAGGAGGGACACTGAAGCCTTCCTGTACTCTAGGTGAGTTCCTGAAATAGCCCTTTCCTGCTTTGCTTCTCCAGTACTGGCTTTAAGGTCTCTCTCTAAGGTATCTTTTCTAGATTCTTTTGAATTCTCACTTCAGGCCCAGAATTTCTGATTATATTTCAGACTAAGGCACATGTGACCTTTTAATGCACAATTAATGAGACCTTTGCTGTTGTTCTTGATCCGGTGTTTTAGCCTATTGGGAGACTTTTTGGCTTTATTTTCTTATGAAAAAAAGTAAGTTGTACTGTTTCAACAAATACAAACTAATTTCACCATGGCGGATATTGGAGGCCAAAAAGTGTATTTCTTACCAGATCCAGCTAATCTTTTTGGGGTTTGTTCTGGGCCCAGAAGGGTTCCCATGAGAGTCAACACTTTCATAACTTGAGTCTAGGCTCCCATCAATAAGAGTTGACTTGCTGAGGTATTTCCTAGGAATAGCTTATGTCTATACATATTTATACACAATTCTTTCTAAGGTATTCTTGGTTGTTGGAACCCTTCAAATAATTGCAAAGGAAAGGAATATTTTCTAAGTTGAATGTCAAATGTGAGGAAGGACTTTTCTGGAATAGACAAGTAAGTCATGGCTGTGCCCTTACCTGCACATTGGATTCTGTATTGCCTATTTGAGTGGGTGTGAGAGTGTGTGTGTATGTGTACAGATAGATGCCTTGGGATTGGTTAATGGTGCAGGCAATGCTAAATAAAATTTTGCCATTAAGGGAGTATAGGTCAGAGCCCAAGGTTGGAAGCCTCACAGTCTTATTATTCCCACTAGTTGACTATAGCAGAAGAAAATATGTACTGGTCTGGAAAGTGCAGAAATCAATGCTTCCTTAGAGACAGGGAATTATAACTTGGAAGGAGTCAAAAGTCTTGTTATAATTTTAATTCTCTGCAAAAACTTAGTTTCTTTTAAGGAGGTCCAGGTCTTCAGTGGACACCATGCCCTCTGGACATTATTATTTTTGTGTATGTATACAGAGGAGGATAGTGATGGTGGTTCATGTTCTTGGCATGGAAAATACCTTCACTGATATTTTTCTTTCTTTTAAAAATGTAACCTTCTCATTTTATTTTGCTTTATTTTGTTTCTGTGATTTTTGAACTTGACAAACACCAATAAAAATTAACATTTCCAAATACAGAGAGCAGAAAACAACATATATAAACCATGAATTTCCAATTGCATCTTTTAAAAATAATGTCTTAAATTCAACACAGTTTAAAATCTGCTCTGATTGGTTCTCCTTCTGAACTTTTTTTTTATTCTGTGCTTTAAAAATACTTAAGTGAAAACTTTTTTTTTTTTTGGCAAAAAACATTATTTTATTAGTCCCCTTCTCCTACTGAGTTCCTTCTCTTTGCTTCCCTCCAAACCCTGTCAAGCAAAACTAATTGATACATTGGCTATGTCTAAAAATGTCTATTTCAATATATGCCTTTAGTCTATCACCTCTTTGTCAGGAGGGGAGTGACATTGTTCTCTGGAGTAATATAGTTGGTCATTATATTGCTGACTTTCTTGAAGTTTGGAGCTTAAAAAACAATATTTTCTAGTGGAAATATTATTTATACATGGAAGATATATATCAGAACTAAGATTGGCACAATCTTAAGTCCTTGTCAAGACTGTTCATCTACCTTTGTTTTTTTGCTTTATTTTGTTTTGTTTTGTTTTGTTTTGACACTAAAAAGCTGTAGCATTCACAATAGCCACACCCTGGCAAAACAATCTCAGCAGAAGAACTAAACCAAGTTGAGGAAACCAAAAGGCTTTAAATCTGTCAGTGAATTAGGAGGATTTCCACCCTAAGCCCATGAAGAGTTTCCCTCAATGGGCAGATGAGCACAATTTATTCGATTGGCCATGAGGGCAGCTGAAGCAGTGGAATGTTTAGAGCTTGGTTAAGACACGGAAGACTCCAAGGCCAGTCACTAATTCTGGGCCATTACCAGTCATCCTGAATTTTGTCTGGTTGTGGGACCTTGAGGACTCTGGAAGAGAGAATGAGTCTGATGACTTCATGCTTCACCTAAATCCAATTCACTTTCAAGTCAAGATATCATTCTATGAAGTCATTGTCCCTCTCCAAAGGACGAACAACAAAGTTACTCTACAATTTTAGCCATAGTATCATTGCTTTATCAAACAGATTGTGCAATCTTATTATGATGCTCTATGAGCTGGCTATCCAGAGAAGGTGAAAACCAAACATTTAATATGGCATAGCTAATGAAGATGAAATGGATGATGGGATATTTGGTGTTGTATCTGAGGTTGATGTTAAAACATTAAGGGACTCCTAATCCACAAGTGATGCTATAGATTTTGATATATTGCATGAGGCTTGACTTTTATAGCTGATTCATTATCTTTGTAGGTCAATACAATCAATTGTTTTGTAGAATTGTTTAACTAAGAATCACAGAATTAGGGTTATATAGGATCATAGACATAAATTGGAAGGGAGCTCAGATGCCATAAAATCTGAACCTTTGATTTTGATTATGAGGAAAATGAGGTTCTGAAAAGATAAATGACTAATCAAATATTACAAAGCTTATAGTTATTCAGAGGTACCCACATGCTTTATTCAGAGCCAGTACTCCTCCAAAGGATCTACTCTGTCTCCCAAGTTAGAGGAAATTAAAAAATCATCTAATCTAATCTCCCATTTGATATGAGTCCTCTTTGTTGGAAGATAAAAGGACTTCACTCTTTGTTTTTAAAAAAAGTTATCTTTTAAAAATATTTTTTATAATAGTTTATTTTTCAAAATATATGCAGAGACATTTTTCAACATTCACCTTTGCAAAACCTTACATTCTAAATTTTTCTCCCTCCCTTCTTAATTCTGTCCTCCTCTACATACCAAGTAAATAGATTAAATATAAACAATTCTTCTAACCATATTTCTTCTACATTTAACATGTTGTATAAGAAAAGTCAGATTGAAAAGGGAAAAATGAGAAATGAAAATCCAAATAAGCGAACAGTAACAAAAAAGGTAAAAATATTATGTTGTGATCCACATCCAGTCCCCCAATCCTCTTTCTGGATGTAGATACCTCTTTCCTTCACAAGTCTATTGGAGTTGTCCTGAATTACCTTATTATTGAAAAGAGCCAAGTCCCTCACAGTTTATTATCACATAGAACACATAAGGTTCTACTCATTTCACTCAGCATCAGTTCATGGTAAGTATCTCTAGGCCTTCTGAAGTCCTGCTGGTCGTTTCTTATACAATAATATTCCATAACATTGATATACTATAACTTACTGAGCCATTCTCCATTTGATGGGCATCTACTCAGTTTTCAGTTCCTTGGGCTGCTACAAACATTTTTGTACATGTGGCTCCTTTTCCCTTTTTAATGATTTCTTTGGGATACAGATCCAGTAGAGACACTGCTGGATCATAAGGTACGCACAATTTGATAGCCATTTGGGCATAGTTCCAAATTGCTCTCCAGAATGGTTGGGTCAGAAACTCACTGTTTCTGAGGAAGCCCATTTCACTGGGCTCTGTGCCACAATGAGGAGGCAGCTTAGTATTGTGAGAAAAATATTACATTCATATTCGGGTTTTCTACTTGGGGAAATTATTTATTTGACTTTTTCTGTATAATAGGAAGATTAGACCAGAAAAGTTGCTCCCATTTCTATATCTATGAACCTATGACTTGGACATTTAGAAACATCCAGTTATTTATCATTTTGTAGACATAGCCAGAGGTGTAGATGGAAGCCTGGAAAATTGACAATTTACTGAACATTGAAATTATTTCTATAGAATGTGCCAAAATGGAAGATGTCTTATCTAGAAAATTTATTTTTATTAGACAGCATAATAAAACTTCAGAGGTTTTCAACTTTTAATTATTAAAGTAAAAGTAAAATTTTAGATGAATACATTGGTTCAAATTTATATTGCAATATGTTATATTTCTTTATGTACAAATGTCAAGAATGACTTTCTAAATGGATTTTATTGCTCATAAGAAAGGATCTGCAGTACTAGCTTCCAACATTTAAGTCCTCCTTTGGGGCCATATAGACTGCTTGGTTGTAACTTAGTCTGAAGTAGATTGAGAGGTCTCTTTGCAGACCTGCCCTTCTGAGACCCACACCTTGGAAAAATGAGAAGTGAAAAGGACTCAGAGCAGACATTCTGGAGTTCAATGGGAAATTGCCCATCCAGACCCACAGCTGCTGTGAAGTCTGTTTTATGTTCCCTAAGGAACATGACCAAGAATACTAATTAACTTCTCATAAGTTATATCAAATTATATCAAAGCTCAAGTCTTGACCTCTTAAGTGAGTCTTAGTTGATGTTAATTTAACTTAGAAACATTTTGTATCATGTGTCTCATTTGAATTTCTCTACCTTTTCTTTCTTTTTTTTTTATTAAAGAGAAGAAAACAACAGTTGTTCACAAATAAAATACAGGTGATATCCCATCTGTCACTTGTCTCTTAAAGCTAGTTACTTCTAATTTTTCCTTCAACTTTTGACAGCTCATTCAAAATGCTGACTTTATAAATTGTCAGGACAATTTTTTTTTACACCTGTCTAAAAAGTTTGCAAAGATTTGATGGAATAGGGAGGGGGAACTCAGGTGATGGTACCCTTAAAATAATTGCAGGCTTAATCATTTCACATATAAGTTCTGGAGAGAGAGCTCTCAGTTTATGATTCTTTTAAGTGAACTAATCTAAATTAAAATCTTCTGAGATCAATAGCTCATTTTTTATCACAGTGCATTCTAAATGTGTTATACTGATCAGATAAGTCATCTTTTACAGGGTCTGAAAGTTTATGACAGTCTACAACTACTACAGATTGGGCATGATGAAAGCAAAGTTTTACTAGGCTATTTCTTGCATAAATTCTATATCAAAGGAGGTCTGCTATCCCAGTGTTAGTGTCTCAGAAGCATATCCAGTCTCATTTTGGAGTACATCTTTTCTTTTTTAAGGCATCCTTATTTTCTTTTGATGTAACTGACTAAATCTCCTTTCCACATCATTGGATAAAGTAAGTATCTTTGCCTAGATACTAGGTAAGAAAATTTGAGGGACTTTGGAGGAGAAAAAAATGAGAAGAAAAATCAAAATTAAATGCAAAATTTATTTCTCCATTTATTATAGTAATAAGATCAGAGATCAGGTAAAACTTTATTGTCACTGAAAGAAATTTTATTTTTTCAGAGACCAAATACTACCTATCATATGAAAAACAAGCATTTGTTAAATACTTAGGACACTGTTGGATGCTGGACAGATAGACAAAATGAAACAAGGAGCTTTTTTTTCTACTGTTGTTCAGGTTTTTTCAGTTGTTTCTGATACTTTGTGATCTTTCCTGGCAAAGATACTGCTGTGGTTTGCCATTTCCTTTTCCAGCTCATTTTACAGAGGCAAACCTGAGGCAAATAAGGTTGTGACTTATCTGGAGTCATACAGCTAATAAGTATTTGGAGGTAGATTTGAATTCAGGAAGGTTAGTCTTCCTAAGTCTGGGCTCAGTACTCTATCCATTCGTTGTACCACTTAGTTTGTATTCTAAGATGGAAACAATTAAGTCTATATTTTAAAATGAACATAAAATGGGGGGAAAGCATTAAAGGCACCCTACTGGCTAAAAATCTCCACTGGTTCTCTATTAATATAAGATGACTTATTAAGTTATCTGGCTTCAAAAAGTCTGGTCTCTTTGTCTCCAGGCTGTTCTTTACATAATAACTCTATTTCCCATCTTCATGTCTTTAAGATTCAGTTGAAGCCTTTCCTGTCTTTGTTCTGTATACATCCCTGCAACCCTCCAAGTTGCTGATGCCTTATTTTCCATAGTTATCTTGTATACTCTCTTTTTATGTGTATATCTATCTATGTCACACTGTCTTCTCCTTTGGAATATAAGCTCCTTGAAGTGAGGGCCTCTTTCACTTTCATCTTTGTACTCTCAGTGCTTAGCAGAATTCCTGGCATTTAAAAAGATAATAAATGCTTGTTGATTTATTTGATAGGTAGTTTCTGAAGGGTACAGATGAGATATGGAGTAGATAGGGAGATACCATTGTGGACTACAGTATCCAGTAAGATTTCCTGGGGAACTAGGGTTGAAACAGACTCAGCTGGGAAAAACAAAACTGAGTGTGTCTGGTTCCAGGGCTCCTGGATTGACAGGTCCCAATCATACCCTAGTTTGAACCACCTGGACAGTTCTTTGGTCTCCCTGAAGTATTCTGAGTACATTATAGAGGCAGAAGGCAAGCTTGGGTGCTGCATCAGACCTAAGGAATAAGTATTATCCAGCTTCTGCTTAAAGACCTTGGCTCAAAGCCATTCAAGAACACGTTCCATTTTGGGAGAGCTCTCATTGGTAGTTAGTTGTTTTCCCCTAATATCAAGCCTAAATCTGTTTTATATCTTCTACTTTCTGTTCCTAGTTCAGCTTTCTAGGGCTAGGTATAACAAGTCTATGCCCTTTTCCCTGTGAGAACCCTTTAAATGCTTTAATACTACTATCAAGGTTTGTGCAGACTCTTAGGAATATTGGTCTTTAGATTTTCTCTTCCTCTTTCCCCAAAACCACCCAGAGTAGCCAGACCTTCACCCCCTTCCTCATATTGGTGAAAATGGCAGCAGCGCAAGTCCCAGGTCGGTGGGACTTGAATATGGAGGAAAAAAGAAGGTGTCTATCTTAAGTGGGGATTTAGGGATCATTGCAAGACCTGAAGAGTCTCTAACAGTGCTTCCCAAGCTACGAGTGTGAGATGTACAAACTACAGATCCATAGGCATTGACATTAGTATGCCCACTTTTTCCTATCATGATTTTATTTTGTGTCTGGAATGCAAATAGCTATGAGTGGCTTAGTTTTGTCCATTAAAAAGATGTTCTTGAGTCCCAATGGCTGAATGATTTCTGTAACCCCAAGCATTAGGATATTGACTAGAGAAGAGAGATCTGAGTTATTTATCGTAGGGAAGCTAACTCATGTACTCTCTTTCAAGACCAAATGCAATCAGGCTCATAGTATTTAAACCTGGAAGAGACCTTAGTGATCATCTTGCTCAGGACCCTCATTTACAGATGAGGAAAATGAAGCCGGGAGAGAAATGACTTGCCAAAAATGACACTGGGAGTCATATGATAATTCCTATTCTCTTTCCACTCTGTTATAAATTAGAATCCCTCTTTCCTCCACTCCCCTTGATGTCTGCAAAGAAAACAAAATCACATATCCTTTTGTCAGTCTGGTAAAGTCTACAAAACCCTTCTCAGAATAATTTTTCAAATGCGTAAAATAAAAAAATAATTATAAAGGAAATCAATGATACTGAGATTTTTTTTAAGTTTTATGGACCCCAAGTTAAGAATGCTTGTGCTAAGTAACAGCTGATATTTCTATAGTACTTAAAAAGCACTTTAATTAGAGCTTCACGATATTTTTGTGAATAGATAACATAGTCATGACTATTTCCATTTTATAGAAGAGAAAATGTAGACTTAAGAAAGGTTAATTGGCTTGCCTTTTACTGTAGCAAGGGTCAGAAATGAGAAACCCAGTTTTTTTTTTTCTGGTTTGATATCTAGCACTCAGTCTACCTTCTCTGTGTTTCCTCTTATTCCAAAAGTCATGACATATCTCTGCTTTGAACATCCATTTTTATTTCTTGCAAAATCAAAGGAAAATGTACAGAATGTTGATCTTGAAATGATCAGAAAAACAGGTCCCCAAAAGGAAAACAATGTTGTGAAGGATGTGAGCCCTCCTGTTAGGAGCAGCTGTTTGGACTTGGGAAATCACTGTTGCTTGGAATATGAAAGTCCAATTCTACCTGCCTTGGCTTTTGCCAGGTTGCTGTGCCTCTTCCTGCTTCCAACTGCAATTATAGAGATGATAAAATGGAAAATAAATATTTGTGCAATGAATGGGAAAAGCCAATTAGTTTTGCACCGGTGAGAAATAATGCACAGCTCCTCGCCTCCTTTAATAAGTTGGCTCTCCACGTATGTTGTAAAATGTAGCTTTGCAGTCCTGGTGTTTGGAAATTTAAGTGCCACTAGAACAAAGTATATTCTGCAAGTTGTAATATTAGAGGAAAAAAGGCAATAAAATTTCTATATTTTATTAGAAGAAAAAAATAATTAAATGGATTCTAGATGGGTAATAAGTTACCTAAGACATGCCAGAATTGTCTATTTTCCTTGCAAAATGCATGTACTCACATGATCTCTTCTTCACTCTAGCTGTCCTTTCCCCTTAGGAAGCATAAAGGTATCTAAGATGTATATATATTAGTAATGCAATTACAGGTTTAATGTCCCAGTCATCTCCAAATGTCATCTTTAAAATGAGAGGACAGCCCGGTATGATAAAGATACAGCAGATTTAGGAGAGAGGGAAGGCTGTACTTTACTTGAGAAGGAATTTGGGGAGCAATATCACTTGATCAAAGGCAGTGAAAAAGAAAGGATTTTACTGTCTTGTCATTTACTGCTGTTTTCTTCCTTCTCTTTACCACTTCCCATCTCAGTGGAATGAAGAGCTATCTTTGGGGAAACAAACTTTTTCTTGGCTAAATATCTCCAGTTCATTCATTCCTCACATGGTTCTTCATCATCTGGTTGTCTTTCTTTGGATAATTTCAGTTTATCATTGTCCCCTCTAAGATGTCCATGTACCATCTCTTTCTTAATACCTCTGAAATTTTCCTTGGAATCAAAGTTAAGCTTATTGGCCTAAAGTTGACACACTCATTTTTTTTACCATTAAAAAATAAAAATAAAGGTAGAGTATTTCCCTTTCTTATGCATGCAGTGTTTTTTCCTTCTCCTCTATGTCACTTTAAAATTCATTTCATTGAGTCATTAAGTCATCATTATCTGTTTGTTTGTTCTTGTAGTACCATACATCCCAGTGACTTAAACTCATCAAAGGCATCTAGGCACTCTCTTAAAATCTGATTACTCATTATTAGGTTAGCCATGAAAGTTAGCTACTTTTTGATCTTCACAATCCAAAGAATTTTTCTTGCCAAAGAAAACAAACTGGGAAAAATCTTTCCATGTATAGCATTGTCTCCTGATTCAAGTCCTTAAGTTCATCATACTCAAAACATGAAAAGTTTTGTTTACAAGTCATTCAAAATATGTGACTTATAACTGAGTCTATAAAAGTATCATATTCATCAAAGAAAACCACTTTTCCCAGAGACTATTTAATTTTTAATTTATTATTTAGCCTTATTACTACCTGAAGCAAAAGTTAGTTGTGGGAACTTCTCATTCAATTTAGTCTTCCAACATATCTCAACATAAAGTGGATTTTAGAAATTATTTGCTAAATTGAGAGAATTTATATACAATTGGCCATTCTGGAAAATTACAGTTATTTAGGTAATTATGTCAAATGTGATTTTGTTTGTTTGTACTTAGGAGTTTAACTGTATATTAGTGGATTAGGAAACATGATTTGAGACCCTTTTAAATAAAGTAAGTCCGTTCAAAGTATTCTGATTATATTAATTTGTTTTCCATAGTTTGAGAAGAGAATCTTTCACTCTTCATAGAAATCTACTGGCATTATATGAAATATGTTACTTACAATGTATATTGAATTTACTTTTGAAAGCTGGGGGGGGAGAAATGATTCAGATATATTAGCAACTTGTGTTTATTACATATAATTTTTATATTGGAAAATTTTCTATCACTTAATGTCTCAGTGACTGTACTATATTTATTTCCTTCCTATATCCTCTGGTTTACCAGATAATTTAGCACATATTTTAAAAGACGGTGCTATGTTATAGGAAATGAAATTCTATAAAAAAGAGATCCACACTGTAAATAGATAAAGATAATCTTGACCTTAGGGTGTTGAAATGTGTTATGATTTCCTTTGTGCTGTTGTATTGCCATCATTGCCTAAAGGCCTGGAAGGTTTACCATTCTGTGCTATTTCTCTGTAAGGAAAGGAAAACATTAGAATTTATAGTGGTAAAACCAAAGATTCATATTTAAATGGAGCCTAGATGTTGAAGATAATTTTTCAAGCTTTTGAATTTATATAAAATTTTAAACTATAGGATTTTTTTTTAATTCTCTGAAAAGCTTTAAAGTATCATTTGACTTGAAGGTATTAGATTTAGCCAAGTTAAGTTTAGTGACCCTAATGGTCTAAGGAATTCAGGTTTTTGATTCTGAAAAATAGCTTTTCCTTCTGTATCTCAGGTACAATCTCTTTTCTGCACTATTCTGCCTTAGTTTCCCAACTTGTAAATTAGATCCTAAGAAAATAATTAATTTTTGCTTCTCCTGTACATTCTGAGAATTATAAGCAATTAATCTTATAAAGTAAAGTGCTAGCAATATGATGACGTTCCCTCCCCTCCCTTTAATCCTTCTCTTCAATTACCTGAAGGATTATTTACAAGAGAGATATAGAGATGTTCTGCTTGGTTCTATACAGACAAAGCTAAGAGCAATGGAAGGAGTTTATAAAGAGGCAAATTTATATTTGGTACAAAGAAAAACTTCCAAACAGAGCAATCCCAAACAGAGCAAATCGATGACCTCCTTCTCTGGAGGTCCTCAGGCAAAGGCAAGATGACTCATTGTTGGGTACATTGTAGAATGATTTCTTGGTCATGTGTGGATTGAATTAGATAAAATTTCACATACCTTCCAACTCTGGGATTCTGAGAACATGAGAAGAGGGAAAGGTAGAGAGAACTGATTACTATGGACAACTCAGAGGCCTTATTTGTCTTGGATGCACATCATACCACCTACTACACTCTTGCCTTCTCCTTTCTTCCCCTGCATCTTTTATAAATTCTCTCTGTCTCTCTTTCTCCCCCCTCTGTCTCTCTCTGTCTCTGTCTCTCTCTCCTTCTGTCTTTCTCCTTCTCAATTCCTTTCTCTCTTTCCCTCTGTCTCTATCTGTGTTTGTCTCTCTCTGTCTCTCTTTGTGTCTCTGTCTCTTCCCCCCCCCCCTCTCTCTATCTTTGTCTCTCTGTCTCTCCCCCTCTCTCTGTCTCTCTGATTCTATCTCTGTTTTTTTGATTCTCTGTCTTTCTGTCTCTCTTTGTCTCACTGTCTCTGTCTATCTGGGTCTGTCTCTCTGTCTGTCTCTTCCCCCTCTCTCTCCGTCTCTCTCTCCAAATTACTGGTAAATAACAAGGGGAGGGGAGCAGCAAACAGGGCCCGGTGTCTCACCAGGGAGTTAAGGACAGCTGCTGTTGCCATCACACCTCCCTGGTCCAGTAGGTAGAGGATAGGACTGGGAGTCTCTTAGCAATAGCATGAGCAAAGAAAATGGCTTTATTATAGATGCAGTTAAGGCAGCAGCATCACAAACTTTATAACTGGAGTGTTTGCCTTTAAAAGGAAATCACTGGTAGTGTTTCATTTGTTTTACTGTATAAATTATTAATTACTATCAAGAATCAGCTGCTATCTTTTTGATGTTAAGATAAACCACTTGCCTTTTGGAAAGTCTCATAACCTTGCTTTCTTTTCCTCACAATAGCGTTCCAAGGTAGGTCAGGTATGTAATTACATTTGTTCTGAAGTTATGAAATGGGGTCAGAAAGAAGCACATGACTCACTTGTTGCCATGCTAAAACTCATGAAGAGTGACAGAATTAGAACTCACTGCCCTGAGAGGTACAGGCTCTGTCCACACAATATTTAAAATATGATTTGGTGAAGTCAACAAAAATAACTGACAAAAGAGGAGTCACTTGCTTGATTTCAGTTGTCAAATCCAGTAGCCCTATGTAGAAAAGGTTCCCAACCTTATGCCACTGAGATTCAATTCAATATTTACACAGTTTTTACTATGTGTCAGGCTGTATGATAGAGGTTGAAGTTACAAAGGCAGAAATGATAATGTCCTCCTTACCTGCTGCCTCCGCTGGCCAAAGAGATTACTTGGAGAATGGTGTAGGTAAATACAAAATAAAGGTAGGAATTTGTGATTTTATCGATTGAGGAACACCCAGAGGAGGGTGCGCCTTTTCTCTAATTAATATTCTTAGAGAGATGTCTGGAGGATTGAGAGGTTAAGTGACTTACTTAACATCACATATAACTTAGGTCCAAATTGGTGCTTGAGTACAGGCTTTTTAAACCTGAGGTCAATTCTTTCCCCACTATATCATGCTGCCCACACCAAATAAATGCTAACTAATTTGCTAACAACTAGTGGAATTGTGGGAAATCTGGAGGCAGTAATATGTTATCTGAGATTTGGGGGAGCTAGGGATCAAAAATATGGAGGTGCAGAGAGTGAACATTTCAGGGATAAGGCACAGATGTGAGAAATAGGATGTCATATACAAGAAATAGCAACTAGGTCATTTTGGCTGTGGAAAGGGAAGAAATGTGAATCAGGCTGCAAAAAAAATATGTAGGAGCCAGACTCTGAGGACATTTGAATGCTAAAAAGAAGACTTTATTGTTGATCATAGAGGAAATAGGGTATTGGAACCTAGAGGCAGTTTCTTGAGAGAGTTACATGGCCAAATATACTTCTTTAAACTTTGTACAATGAAATAATCAAACCTATCCTACCCAGAGAAGCAATTCTCATTAAAGTAATGTCTTCTGGATTATATTTTATTTTACTTGGAATTGAATGGAATAAAAAGCCAAGAGTCTTTAATCTGTCTATCCAGCCAGCTATAGAAGGGAACAATCTCAGCCAGAGAACATTACATAGCTAAAGAAATTCATTACCTTCAAACCTTAGTATTAAACTCAAAAGGCCACTAATTGGCACAGAGGAGCCAAAGCTTTTGAAGACAAAGGAATAGCCAGCAGAAAGAAGATAGTAAAAGAAAGAAAACGGCAATTCATTCATTGTCAACATATCCCAGAGAAGTAGAGACTCCACGGATACTAACTGGTTCAGTCTCTGAAAGCTTGGGAATTTTTGTTAGTTCCATTACTGAATAGCACATCTTTCTATTTAAGTAGGCAATGAGAATAATACACCTGCAATTTACTAATATACTGTGAGGGTGAATTAATAGGTGACTTGGAGATGCTTCTAAAAAGAGGTCAAATCAAATCCTATTATAATAAACTAAATTATTTTATTGTATAGAATTTTGTCACATTGACTATTGCTTGACCTAAGTGAATTATTGACTAGGGATTGGAAATAGTTTGTTTTGTTTTTGTAGAGGGGGAGGCAGCAAAAGAAATTATGTTAGAGTGTATTTTGTTCTAATGCACTTAACAAAGACTTGCTAATGCTTTGTACTGAACATATGGCTCAATCAATGACAAAATAATTGTTATTTCAAGGAACACAATGAAAAGTCTCTTTAGTTCCAAAGTTAGAAGGAAAATAGGAGATTCTCATCTTAATATAACATTGCTTTGTTTTAAACAGTTGTCAAACCTGATATTTTCAGTGAATTGGTAGTGTTCTTCCATAAACCAATGCTTTTTTTCCTATTATGATGATGTGAACAATCTTTCTTCTTAGAGTTAGAAACATGAAATAGATTCCTTTGGTGGTTAGGATCATAGCAGACAATGGAGAGAAGATAATAAAATTCAACTCCTATTTCCTCAAACATGAATTATAGTCTTCAAACTCTGAAGTATAAACCAAAAAATATTGCATGGGAAATTTATATCCAAATTAAATGATAGCATAGTAAGAGAGCACTGAGTTTTCCTCTGTGAATTCAAATCATCAGAACTGAACAAATTACATCTCAAAGTATTGAAAGGACTTATGGATGTGATCAGTCAGCCATTGGAGGTCTTTGAAAAGCCAATAAGAATTGGGCAGAACTATAAATGGACAAATGTTACCCAATTTTGAAAAAAAGATAAAAGGTTGAATTCTTCAAATTATGAGCTCATAAGTTTGTATTTTTTTTCCTGGCAGAATTTTTGGGTTTTAGGAATAGATCCTATGGATTTGCTTTCCTAACTCTGTAGATCATTAACCTATACAATTGTCTTTCCCATTAATAATCATCTGATAAACAAGTATTACTAAGGTATTACTGTTACAGTAAAGCAATTGTTAGGAATATTCTCCTGTAAGACTGAGGTATACAAGTGCACATACTATCCTTGAGAAGAGGGAACTAAAACTTGAAGTACTTGTGTAGCAAAGACAGCTCACAACTCCTGCTGCTGCAGGGTCTAGAAGCTCACTCTTGAAGCTCTTATATGACTCCCCTTGGGAAGTATCTGCTGGGCATATTGCTCAGCTGGATTCCCAAGATCTATTCCTCTCCACAGCATGAATTATTCTTTGTTGCCCAAGATCAGTCCCCTTGAAAGGTTTTCATCCTTTGAGTGACTGTCTCTCTGGATCTGTGTCTGACTGGAGTATGTGTCTCTGCTCCCTGCTGTATACAGTGCATCTTACCAACTGAACACATTTTCTTCAGAGATATGGCTGATAGGTTGGGAAAGGGATAATAAACCCTCTCCTATCTCCCTAGAGTGATTTTTTCTCAAGGACTTTGTTCTTTCTCCATCTGGTTCTCAGTTTGTCACTCTCTTCAATGCCCTGGTGCTTAGATATTTTAAACCCCTAGGAACCTGACTAATTTGTTTGCTCAGCCAGTAACATTACTCCTTTTTTAACTCAAGTGGTGAGAGGGATGTGTTCATACCTCATAGAACATGATATAGATAATCTTTACAGTTAGTTTATTACATTTTGACCTTTATGGACTGGGTCTTGTCCCAGAGCAATTATCCTATATGTGATTTGTGATATTTTAGAAAGGGAAGTAGTATTTACTGTAAGTCAGCAAAGATTTGTCAATAACAAGTCATGATAAATTAATCTTACCATTTTTATTTTGACAGTTACTGAACTTAGGGTTCCAAGCAGCATCATAAGAAAAGTAAAAGTTTGCAAGAATACTTAAAATCAAGTATATTTTGATTTAAGCAAGGAATTTAACAAAGTCACTCATGTTAACGTTATGGATAACTTCCTGGATAAAGAGATATGAAATGGATAGTACATAGCTAATATTTGTTTGATGATTGGACTCAAACAATAGTGATAATGGTATTACAACAATCTAGAGTGGTTTATAATGGAGTGTTTTGGACCTAGCTCTATTAACAAGTTTTGTTAATGACTAGGATAAAGTTCTAGATGTCAAATTTATCAAATTAGTAGATGTTATAAAATGAGATTTTTAATTAATATGTTGGGTACAGAATTGTTATCCAAAAATAATTCTACAAGTGTGAATAATAGCCTGACTCAAATAAAATGGAATTTAATAGGGATGAATATAAATATCTACATTTCTCTCTTTCTCTATCATCTGTGTTTTGACCCATATCTGTGATTTACTTGGTTTAGGGAGAGATATGAGTAATTCTAAAACTAACACAGATCAGAATCTTCCCTGGAATCTATGACCTTAGAATATTGCTGAAGAAAGGAGTATGACTAGTGGGTGGAGAAGCAGTCTTGGGATCAGGAATATCTGGTTTCAAATTCTGCCTTTCATACACACTGGATGGATGACTCTAAGGAATATCTTGGTGATCCAGGCAATTCTCTAAGACATTGGGGGGAAAGAAGAAGAAAAGAGAAGGAGAAGGAGAAAAAGAAAGAGGAAAAGAAGGAGGAAGAAAAAAGAATAAAGAAGAAGAGGAAGAACTAGAAGAGGAGGAAGTAGAAGAAGAAAAAAGAGGAGGAGTTAATGGTGGTGGTGATGATGAAGTCATATATTCCAACTCCATCATTTTGTAGTGAAGGCCACAGAGGCACTGAGATGTTGAATGATTTGCCAAAGATCATACAGTAGGAGGCCTCCTATTATTAGTGGACTACAAGTTCACAAAAATTGTGTTGAGGTTGTCCACAAAAATTAATGTGATCTTAGGCTGCCTTAAGAGAAGATAGAGGCTACAATGAGAGAGATGAAAATCCCTTTATACCATGACTTGATATATAACATCTGGAGCATTGGTTTTATTTCTGTGTGTCACATTTTATGTAGGACAGTGACAGGATGGACCTAGCTATGATCCTCTGAAGGTCTTTAGGTAGAAGTTCTAGATCTTTAAGGGACCTCAGAAGCCATCTAATCTAAGTCTCTCATTTTTTTTTTGGTGAGAAAACTGAGTCCAGGGAGATTAAGGACTTGCCTGGAGTCCAATGGGAAGTAAATAACAGTGATTAAATTTGAATTTAGGCATTCTGAATCCAGAGCTGGTGCTTTTCTACTTTAGCTGCATAATTATTTTTCAAGTTCCTAGTATAAGAGACACCTAATCAGATGCCAAGTTGATGAGGTGACCTGGGTCCCTTCTGAGACTAAGACACAAGGGTTGGGATGATCTGACCTTCCCTTAGTCCTGTGCCAAAGGCTCCCAGGTACGAGAGAAAATGGGCTGTTTCCCTTGTCTTCTCTGAATACAAATTCAGAAAAATAGTTCCAAGATATGGGCTCTGAGATTTGTTGCAATTGGATTAACAGCATTTTTTAACGTTTTCTCAAAGAAACAAAAATTCATTATTACAGGGAGAAGAGATTAATGAGTATAGCTGTCTCGTGGCTGTGCTTCCAAGCAGAAAGGCAGTCACCGCTATTGGGTGTATTTTGGACTTAATATAAAAAGCAATAGCTCAAGCTTTTCGGGGAAAAAAAAAACTTCAAAGATGCTCCTTTCTTATCTCCTTGGCTATCTCCTGAGAGTCAGGCTTGTCAGCCTTGAGTCAAATAAATCCCAGCATCAGATTCAGGGAAGAAAAAGAGCTATGACTTTGTTTGGCTGACATCCACCGCAGGACCCTGTGCAAAAACATTCAACCTCATCCACCCCTTCAACATGCATTATGGGTCTCTCAGACTTTTAACTAAAAGAAAGTGAACTGCACTCACAAAAATTAAAAAGGGACATTCTGGGTCATATCCTTGAAGGAACTGATTGGTGCTTTATAAAACCCTAAGTGCCCAAAGTTTTGATTTATAGTGCCTATGTTTTTGCAGACTGAATATTGCAAAATATTCTTTAGTCCTCTGCTTCCTGTGAAGGGGCTGTCCCACTTTAAAAAATTGTTTCCTGAAATCCTTGCTTCTACCATGGCAGTTTGCAAAATATTTGGGGGCTTGACTTTTCTATATATGTGGCAGTCATCTGAGCACAGAGTCAGATAGAAGCTATATCTGCATTCAGTTCTATGGCCTAGCATTTCCCTCACAAGGACACTAAAGGTTACTTAAAGTTTGCAGAGTGCTTGAAAAATGTATTATTATGTAAGGACTCTTGTTAAAATATATGCCTTCTAAAATTTAAACCAACATTTCCCTACTCAAAAATATCTGACTTGTCTTTTTCTGTATTATTTATTTGGTTTTATAATGCTTAATAAAAATATTTCTTTATTGTCTCAGTATCAATATTTTAGCAAGGTTTTCTTCTTGACAAATACAAACTGTATTTTTGACAGAAACATTCCTACAGCCAAATCTTCCTAAAACACAAATATGGTAAAATGGGATACAGTTATATAGCAACAATCCATCAAACAAGGAATAAAAATCAAGGGGCTTTTCACTCGGTTCCCCATTAATGCATAAAGGAGTAGGAAGCACTTTGTGTATTATACATGTATACTTCAGATTAAAATGAAATTTTCATAATGTTTGTTGCTAAAATACAATTCAATTAAATCCTTAATGCATTTATTTTGAGTTGCTGGATAGAACTTTTGAATTACTCAGAATCAGACTGTAACCCCAGACTGCATTGCTAACAAATGCTTTTATTCACATTTAGAAGCACAAGAACTTCACAATTCGCTTCACTTCGATTCAATTTCAGTTCTATGCTGTACATGCATTTATTGACTGAATCGTTCAGCTAAGTTATTAAGGAGAAACTGCAATATTACAAAAGATCCAGGATTTTCTGTGTAGCTGTTCTCTCCACTGACACAGATTACAACCTCTTGATATCCTAGAACATTTTTTTAAGCTGCTGTGGAGAAAATGAAATTGTAATTTGATGTCTAATCTTTGGGTAAGGAGTCTCTCTGAGTTTAGCAATCTGGTGCTGGGATTAAAGATAAATAGTTTAGCCTCAGATTGGACTAAAATGTTCTGCACTTTGAAATGTCCTGTCAAAATATATGCCCTTGCTGGCACAGGCTTCCAGAATCTAGAATCCATGATCCCATATTATCAGAGAAGAGTCTTGTGGGAACTGAGGAAGACAAAAATAGAAACATAAACTCTTTAGAGGTACTATTTCCACTTTTGTCTTTGGATTACCCATATATTGTGGATGGTAGGCTATCTTAAGTTAAAAAAAATTAAGGATTTATTATATGCCAGATACTGAGCTAAGCACTGGTCACACAAATGAAAGCAAAAAAGATAGACAGTTCTTGACTTCAAAGAATTTATATTACGATGTGGGAAGATAATACATAAAAGGGAGATGGGAATGAGGAAAACAAGGGATACTTTTAGTGGAGTTTATGGTGGCAAAGCTCTTAGAGAAAGAAGCTTATTTGGGACTTGAATTAAGTATGGATGACTCAAAGCTGGTCCGAAAATAGGAGTCCTGAAAGGAATTCACCAGTGGGAGAAAGGAGTCAATATGGCAGCAGGAAGTTCCACTATAGTTGAATCATACCCATGAGGTTGGAGTTGCAATTCCTAATTCAAATATGAACAACAATGGTGTTCTCTTTGCCAAAAGGTACCTTTATTTATAAAAAGAGATTATGGATAAAATGAGGAGATAAAATAGACACCAGGAGTGGTAAATGTGAAATAGATTTGGGACAGCAATAGAAAGATTATAGTTAGTAAGGAAAGGGGTTTACATTATGACTGGTGGGCCAATTCTAAAAGAGACTGAGCATCCTAAAAGAGCTACTAGGAAACCAAGAACTTATTAACTAATAACTAAGAAAAAGGCACTATGAGACATGATAAGGGCTGAGAAGAAAGACATTCTGAGGCAGAATGCTGTGGCAGGCTAATCCCCAAAGGAGTTTGACAATGATGGCACAGTTGTGGGCAGATGTATGGGGAAATTTAACCTTGGATTTGGCTTTCTGATTGGATACAGTAATTTGGGACGTCCAAAGACCTCCTCGAGGGTGAGACTATAAATCTGAGCTGATCCATCAGTGCCCTTCTCTGCTTGCCTTCAGGAGTATTATAGCCTTCCTGTACTTCTGGATCTCACTGCCAATCCCCACCCAGATGCCCAGGACATCATCAAATTTGGTCCTGATGTCCCATTGAAGGAAGACACAGTTTCTATTAGGTTTTCATCCAAAAGAGGATACACTTAGTTGGGGTAGAACTGGGGTCAGATTATTTTGGCTTTTTTTTGTCTTTGTCTACTCCTAGATTATTTCCTTCATACTCACCTAGGGACAATCTTCTTTGGGATCCTACAAAGAACTAAAAATCTAATTACTAAGAGCAAACAATTTATGTTTCTTTTTCCTGCATGTAAACTGGATGTAACACTTGGGCCAAATGGGAAAATTAATTCCTCTTCATGGTCAGAAAACTTGATTTCCCTTTTGTCTTCTCTTTGAAAGCATTACTGATTTCAATGAACAGAGATATTTTCCTTTGAACTCTCATTTCAGTTGGTAAGTTTTCTATACTAGCCACCCTTAACTTCTTAGGCTTACTAGCAATGTGTTATAACATATGCTTTCTCTCTGCAGTTTATAAACTCTTAGAAGTTAAAGACTTATTCATCTTTTATTTTGTGACCCTGAAAACAATGAACAATTATACAGCACCAAACACAGAACCTTTTATATGGTAGCTCCCAATAATTGTTTGAATGACTAGATGGATGGGTGAATGAATAAAAGGAATAATGAATGGATGAATGAATTGATGAATGCAAGCATGCATGAATGAATGAATGAAAATTAAGACCTATGAACTAAATGTCTTTTAAAGTCCTTCCAATCTTGAGATTCTCTGACATCTAAAGTCTTCTTACACTTTTTCTGAATACTGGGAAGAAATTCTATAGAGGAATTGTAGGGGATTGAGGATATAAAATGAAGAATTCAATAAGTTAAGAAAAACTTAATAAATTTATAAAGCATACATAATATATACCAGTAGGAGGGAAACCATGTATACATTAGGCATATTTCTTTAACAATTCCATTTTTAATCATGCCCTAACACCTGCAGACAACTGAAGTCCTGATTGAGTCATATGACCTTCAGAACTAAGCACAATGATTTGCATACAATGGGTGAAATGTATTTAATTACAGGAATTTTCTTAACTTTTGGTCTCCAGCAGAGGCTTCTCAAGACATTATTTTTCACAGTTCCTTCTTTAGCACAGGGAATATTTCTTAAAGTACTCACCTTTCTAAAGATATTCATTAACTCTTAACTGTAGTATTGCTATAAAATTTCACTATTCATTAAAGGAAGTGCTAATCCTATTCTCCAGGCAAAAAACCCCTAAACAAATCCCCAAACAAAATTAGACTCTAAAAATTGAGTGCTATATTTAATGTATTGATGTGAGTCATTAGAGATACAAAATAGGCTCTGTACATCTAAACTTGAAGGCTACTAGGAAGAAAAACATGCTTGCAAATAACTTATGAGAAGGAAAATGAGATGGATAATGACTAGCACATTCAGATAAGTCTTCAAAGGTTGCCAAATATCCTATCATATGGCAGTAAAATTATTCCATTTTACAGATGAAGAAGCAGAGGTAGGTAGAAGTTAAGTGACTGGTCAGTCATCCAACCTAGTAAGTGTCAGATTTGACTCCAGGCTCAGTGTTCTATCTTTTGAACTACCTATATCACTAGAGACACGTTTTTGCTATAAAAATCCATGTCTCATCTTCAGGTTTTAATTAAACTACAAGTAATGCAGATATTTTCAAGGCTTTTTCAAAAAAAGGGTGCAAATTGTGAGAAAGAAAAATTACAAGGAATTCAGTCTTATGTGGCATAGGAAATGTAATGAGCTTTGGAAAAGGTTGTAAAACTGGGGATTCTGCATATTGTAATTAAATGAACAAGAAGCTTCATCATAGCTATTAAGATTCGAAATGGACCAATTACTTGAAAAAAATTTAATATTCTGCTCTCCCTAAGGGGTGGGAGCTATGCACTTGTAAGGAAAAGCAGTATGCTTAGTACTTATAGTAGAGACACTTGAACTCATTACTTTATTCATTGAATAAGTAACATTTCTATAGCATTTTACCATTACATAGCACTTAAAGGTTCCTGATCTTATTGAATTCACATTATAATTTACTGTAAATGTTCTTATCTCTACTTTTCAGACGGAAAAACATGAGCAAAGAATTTAAGCTTTTTACTCAAGGTCACAAAGCCAGTCAACTGCAGGGTCAGAACTTTAACCCAGAGCTTCTGAATAAGTCAAGCATCCTTTCCATTGCACTTACAGCTACTTTCTAGGGGTTTAAGCCATGTTAGTTCTCATAGACCCTTAAATCCTTTTACATTTTATTTTTAAGGTAAACAAATTTCTCTTGTAATGTGTAAGTAAAAGGAATTTTGGCCTTACATCCCTCCTCCTTCCCCTCTTCCTTTCCAAGTATTCTGGAGAGGTACTCTGTGACAGGGCAACTAGGTGGTGCAATGATTGAGTGCTGGACCTGGAATCAGGGAGGCATCTTCCTGAGTTCAAATCTGGCCTTAGACAATAGCTATGTGACCCTGAGCAAGTCACTTAATCCTGCCTCAATTTCCCCATCTGTAAAATGAGCTGGAGAAGGAAACGGCAAACCGCTTATATATCTTTGCCAAGAAAACCCCAAATTAACTCACAAAGAATTGGATATGACTGAAAAACTACTTAACAAAAACAAATAATGTTACGGTGAATGTGGTAAAATGGCATCAAAGTCAGGAAGACGTGTTCAAGTCCTCCTCTGGTGCATTTTGGGTTATGATCTGAGCAAGTTATAAAATCTTTTATTGCCACAGGAAACGATCTATGTTGTCAAGGAGGTGTCAATCTACATTGATACATTGACAATGAAATCATAGGTCTAGTTCAAAATAAATACTTTAAAATTTCTCCCTTTTCATTCTGATGTGCCCTATTCATTCAACCCACAATATAAAACCTTGAAAAACATAATAAATATGAAAAAGTACACATAGGTATGATTCTAAATGATTGGTCAAATGGGTCCTCCCCAAATTCGAGAAATGATTTAGAAATGTTCCAAATCAGGTAAGATATGATTAGAGACATTAGAGAGAGACAACAAGCATTGATGCATCAATTGGGGGAGAACAGACAAAGAACATAACACATCTCAAAATTTTCTAGTAGTTGCCATTAAGCATAAAATGCACAGACTATTCAGGTAACCTTAAAGAAATTTCCTTAATACAATGTCTCTAAACCTCCTTTACATCTGAAAAAATAAAACCCTCAAAAGATTTACTTCGGTGAAGGGGTATGATTGGTTTCTGATTATGTTCCAGTTGAAAGATGGGGAGGAGGTGTTAGAGTACATAGTAAATTTTAAAAGTTCAGTTTCAAGAAGATTGTAGAAGAGAGAGAAATACTTAACAGAAGGATTCTGAGGAGAATTCAAAGAGCAGACTTGTTAGCTTGGATTTCTTTTCTGTATCTCTTGATACAGTTTAGATGAGCAGAAGATAGCCTCCTGACTCAGTTACTGACTGAGAAATTTAACTGACGAAAGTTAAAGAATGCTTCATATTGGCAGCAAGTGCTAGCTGAAATAAATTGTAGTGTTTTCTGAGGATTAGCAGTCACACAGTAGCTTTCAAATTGAGTGGCAGGTAATGCTGTTTGCATAGAGCACTTAAACTGGAGACTATTGTTGTGTGTGACCGTGACCCTGTTTGGGATTTTCTTGGCAAAGATACTGGAGTGCTTTGTCATTTCCTTCTTCAGCTCATTTTACAGATGAGGAAACTGAGGCAAATAGGGTTAAGTGACTTGTCCAGGGTCTCACAGCTAGTAAATGCCTGAGACCACATTTGAATTCAAAGATGAATCTTCCTGATTCCATGCCCAGTGGTTTAGGTACCCCATTACTAATTATTACTAATTACACTGCACCTTTAAGGATGAGTTTCAGGCAATGTTGTATATACTTAATACCTAAACTATAGCTGGGACATAAAAGAGCTGTTCAAAGAGCAGACTGAAAAAGCTATAGTCATAGCACTCCATTTCCTGCTCAATGGATGGTGAAGAAAGTGAAAAATCACTGAAAACGCTTTAACCACAGCATTTCTAATGAATGTCACACAAGGTTTATTAGGGAAACTTGAAAATAATGGGAATTAGTGAGAACCTGGAAACAGATAATAACAGAGAATAAAAGACCATCTGGGATAGGTTTCAGAAAAGCCTGGAAAGACTTAAATTGATTTTGAATGAAATGAGCAGAACCAGGAAAATACTGTGCACAGTAATAGCAAATTGTGCAAGGATCAACTATGACAATCTTAGCTCCTCTCAGCAATACAATGATCCAAGACAATTCTAAGTGACTCATTATGGAAAATGTTAACCACATCCAGAGAAAGAATTATTGAGTCTGAATGGAGATTGATGTATACTGTTTTCAAATTGTTTTTTTTTTTAATTTCTAATAGTTTTCTCTTTTTGTTCTGAGTCTTTGCTATAACATGAGTAATGTGAAAATATGTTTAACATGGTTGTGTGTTTGTGTATATATATATATATATAAAAATCTCTATCATATCAATATGACTGTTGTAGAAACCAGATGATGGCAGGTGATAAAAGTTGTTTAGCCATGTGAACAATTCACAATGGCCATTCTCTTTGCAAAAGGTAGATTTATTTAGGAGAGAAGAGATACAATAGAAACCAAGAATGGTAAATGTGAAACTCCCAATTACCTGGTAAAAAGGGAGTACCTCATGAGGTTGGGGCAAGCAAAATCCTGAAAGTGGGGAAGTAGGGTTGAGAAGCATAGCGGGAGTTAGGAGAGATACCACATGGCACGAGAGGGGTAAGGAGAAAGACTCAATGAGACAGAATGCTGTGGAAGACTGACCCAAAGGAAGGCAATAACCATGGGATGGGCCATAAGCAAATTTATAGAATTTAACCTCAATGATTTAACCTCAATTTAACCTCAATTGGGATTTCTTACAGGACATGGCAAGGTGACCTAATGCTCAAGGCCCCTGCAGAGGGTGGGTCTCGGGAATTTGACAAGGATTTTTGACTTGGATGACTTTCCCAGAGGGTGGGACCATGGAACTAAACTGATTTCCATCAGTGCCCTCTTTTGGCTTGCCTCAGGGATCAATTCTCCAGTATCTTTCTGCTCAGGACACCATTCAGGACTTCATCAAGATTGCTTGCTGTCTTGGGGAGCAGGGAGGGAATCGGAGGGGAAAAATTTGGAGGTTAAAATATTACAAATATGACTGTTTAAATGTTGAAAACTATCTTTACAAGTAATTGGAAAAAATAAAATACTATTTAGTAAAACAAAAACAAAAACAAAGACTGCCTAAGAAATCTCTGCCATAGAATTAGTTCTATGGTATTAGAAGACATTAGCATTGTAGTAGTGGATGTGTCCTCTGCTCCTTCAACTATGTTTTGGTCACATATGTTGCCTGCCCTTCTCATATGTTGTTCTAAGTGTTCACCATGTAAGAATGTACATAATTGCTAAAAACTCCATTCTTCAATTGAGTGTGCAAATATTTTTGGCAGACAAAGTTCTGGTTCTACTGAGAGAGAAAGGTGTTAGGTTAGATTTATTTATATTGCTATTCAATTCAAATGTCTTTATTATAAATCAAATATGCAATCTGATTCACACAAAACAGGCAAAAATCTTACTGTAGGGTATGGTAACATCAAGATAGGGTCTGTGAACTATAGTTCAGAGAGATTTTATAGACCACAAAATTCATAGAAAAACAAGCATTTATTAACCTCTCTGCTACTGGGGAAGGAAATGGAAAACCACTCCAGTATCTTTGCCAAGAAAACCTCACGGACAGAGGTTCATAAGGATGACAAAGAATCCTACATGATTGAAACAATTGAACAGCAACATGGGCCAGAAAAAATGCTCAACACTTTACTTTATCTCCTTTAATTGAGGTAAATGTTATTATGATCTCCATTTTTCATTTGAGAAAATTGAAGAAAATATCGATTGCATGCTCAAACAGCTAAGTAAATTCCTGAGGCTAAATTTGAACTCAGGACTTTCTGATTCCAGCAGCTATCTATTGAACCATTTGAGATCATTAAATGGCAACTTCAAGTGAGGTGATCTCTTTGAGCTACATAGCAATGTGTATTTATAAGACAATTATTGTATTGTAAAATTTCAGATTAGAGGTGATTTGATAATACTTTTAAAAAGTAAAACTATTTAGTAGGGACTTGGGAGACATTACAACTTTGGGAACCTGATTGTGTGTGTGTGTGTGTGTGTGTGTGTGTGTGTGTGTGTGTGTGTGTGTGTGTGTGTATTTCTCCCCATTTGGTCAATTTTTATTTTTTTAAGTTAGACATGTACATTCATTTTTAACATATGAGACAAGTTTTTATATTTCCATATGAGTCAAGTTGGAAGAGAAAAGTCAGAACAAAAGGGAAAATCATTAGAAAAAAAAAGAAGGAAAAAATGGTAAAAATCGTGTGCATTGATCCACATAAAGTCTGCATACATCTTTCTCTGGATGTGAATGGTGTGTTCCATCCAAAATTTATTGGGATTGCCTTGGATCACTCAATTGCTAAGGAAAATCAAGTCTGTCATAGTTGATTATTACACAATCTTCTTGCTGCTGTGATGTACATTTATTTATTTATTGTTATTTTTTAATTTTATAATTATAAAATTTTTTGACAGTATATATGTATGAGTAATTTTTTAAATAACATTATCCCTTGTATTCATTTTTCCAAATTTTCCCCTCCCTCCCTCTACTCCTCCCCTAGATGACAGGCAATCCCATACATTTTACATGTGTTACAATATAATCTAGATACAATATATGTGTGTAAATCCAATTTTCTTGTTGCACTTTAAATATTAGATTGGGAACCTGATTTTTGAAAAAAAGAAGAGCTCAATCAGTTCTTCTTTGGGCAGGAGATTTAGTTTGGTGGGGCAGAAGGAGTGCTGGAGGTCTGGTATCTAGTTTCAGCTCTTTTTCTTATTAACTATGTGACCCCCCAGTAAATTCACCTGACTGGACCTTTCTTTTTTCACCTGCAAAATCAAAGAATAGGATTACATGATTTCTAAGGCCCTTTGAAACTCTAAATTCTACTATTTTTTATTATTTTTAAGTAATTGCTAAATAAGGTAAATGTTCAACTTCTGGGGTATCTGGAATAATCAGGATAAACCTACCCAGTCAGACAGGTTCCTACATGAAATGGCAAAACAAACATAAACACTCCATTTTTAGGATTCATATATGTAGTCACTGCCCTTTCATATATAAGTGCAGAAAATGTCCTTCCCAAAGTTTCTAAACCCAGAATGTCAAGAGAGCGGAATAATCCATTACACCTGCTTCTCTGGTGATTTTCTCTAGACCATCAGATTTTTTTGAAGAGAGGAAATCCTTTCCATTAAACAGAATTTCAGCAAAAAGATAGAAGTAAAATCTTTGAAAATTAATTTCTAAGAGCCTTTTATTGATGGAAGTTTTTTTGAATGTTATATTTTCAGATGAATTTTATACTGCATTCAACAACAGTGAAAACTATTTAGTGAGAAGGATGCGAATGTTGGCTATCAATAAGTGATTTAGAATTGGGAACAGCATTGGATTTGATGACACCTTCTAAGATATGCTTAATAATAATTTTAATTTCTTTCTTTGCTTATTTAAGTCAATATTTAGGAGGAAGAAGTTTCAGTTATTATATTATTTGTTTAGAACTTTGCTTCATGATGGAAAATACTATCCACATCCAGAGAAATAACTATGGAGACTGAATGCAGACAGAAGCATATTATTTTCAATTTTTCTTTTCTTTCTTATGATTTTTATTTTTGTTCTGATTCTTCTATATGGGTCTTCCTGCATTCTACATTCAACATGACTAATGTGGATATAGGTTTAATATGATTGTGCATATATTTAAAAAACAAAAAAAATTTGTTTTCAATATTTGTTATATTTGATAGCATTCTATTACATTTCATAATTCTAAGTCAAGAACAAGATAATATGCTTTTAAATTACCTTTTAAAAACAGATTCAGTTTTTGGGAGCAGAAGGCGGCTATAGAGTAGTTCCAGAGTAGGACAAAGTTATCTATTCAAGAATAGAAGTGTTTGGGAGAGAAAATTTAGAACAAACTAATTATTCTTGCCAACAAACTGCTAAGTTCCATTGTTATTCTCTGCTGTTATTTAGGTAAGTATTGTCTATGCTTTTTCCATTTTAGTGCCCTGAACAAAGTCCTGATTATCCTGCCCTAGTTATTGCACTAGTTTTTTGTAAGCAAATAGCTTTGTAATTTTGTCAGAATCAAGGAACTATTTTTTTTTAAAATTTGGTAACAACATTGACTTCACATCAGAATCAATAGTTATAAACGTGGACTAGAAAGAGCAATCTTCATATTTTTGGCATTTTTCTTTTCTGTTTTTTAGATTTGACATTTGGAATTAACACTTGTTGTCTTCTTGGTTTTTGAAACTTCCTTATTTTACCCATGTAGAAGTTGTATCTGAAACTATTTGAAATAGAAATAAATGATAAAACACAATTACAAAATGGATACTGACTATTTTGCAGGTATTATAAAGAAAAGAACAACTAGCATTTAAATAGTACTTTATAGTTCACAAAGTGCATATTTTCTCATCTGATTCTCTAGGAGATGGTGACTATTAGTATTCCCATTTGACAGACCAGTAGACCGAAGAAGAGAGAGTTAAGTGACTTGTCTAGAATCACACAGCTAGGAATTGTCAAATTAGATTTGAACAGTTTTCCTGTCTCCAAAATCAGTGTTCTATTTACTCTATCACTTAGTTGCTCTAAGCCTGTAATCTCATTCCAGAAGATTTACCTGAGCAGTAAAGCAAGGGGAGTTGGGGTGATTTTGGCCTGTGTGTTAGCAGTATACCAACCACAAAAATAAAAAGGCAAAGTTTTAAGGAGACACATGGAATCACACAGTCATTTTTCCAAAACTAGTGTTAGCATGCCTCTATATAGCTTTTGCTGAATTACACTCTTGTTTTTGTACTCTGGCCCCAGCCTTTTAAATTTGATGCCCTGAGAAATTGGTTCTTGACCTGTCTCGTTTATGATTTACACTTGTATTTTTTAACCCTTTTTTTCTATCTTCAGACTGGAGGTCTTTACTTTTTTCCAATATTTTTCCAGTATTGCCTGTAACAAGACAGTGACTGGCTTTTGACCTTACTAAGTCAACAGAAATCGCTCTCTACAAGATTATCAACATTCTCTTTACTGCTAAATTTAATGGCCTTAGTCAATCGTCCTTGACCTTTCTGCAACAATTGGTTGCAGAAACAATTTAGGTTTGACCACTTTTTAAAACTGGATAGATAGTTTTCTCTACATTTTTCTGACATTGATTTTAGTTATTTTTCTTCCTTTTTGTCTGGCACATATTTCTCAATCTCCTTTTCTCATCAGTCATACTTATCCTAACCATCAAATATTGATTTCCTCAGGCTTTTTCCTAGAGTTTCTTCTCCCCCTATATTGTATCTTTGGTGAAGTCATTTGTTGCTCTGATTTATTTTTGCGGTCATCTTTACTGCAGAGGATTTCCAAACCAAATATCCTGCCCTAATTTTTTCTTGAAATCTAATCCCAAATTGCCAATTTACTGATGGGAATCTCTATCTAGTTGGAATTTGGCATACCAAACTCAAAAGTCCAAAAGGGAACTCATTAACTAAAACTTAGCACCCAATTCATCCCCTCCTCCATTTCTATTCAACATTCTTTCAGTTGAAGGTTCATGATCTCAGACTCATTATTGAATTTTCTCTCATTTTTACCCCTTCTAGCCAAATACTTACCAAGCCTTATCTTGACTGACACAATCTATATGTATCCACAAGATGACTGCTATCCTAGATCAAGTCCCATTTAAGATTTTTTAACCTAATCTATTACAATAGACTCATTGGTCTCACTGCTCCCAATCTCTCTCCTTTCAACTTTAGCCACTTTATAGCTGCCAAATTAATTTTCTAAAGTAGAAGTCTGGTCATATCATTGCCCCTTTCAAAAATCTTTAGTGGCTCTCTCCTGCTTCCAAAATATGATAAAAACTCTTCAGTCTAGTATTTAATACCACTGTTTCCCCCACAATAGGACTTTCCCTTACTTTCCCATACTTATTAAGTATTTTTCTGTTTACATATTCTACATGTTAGCCAAAGTTTACTACTAAGACATTTCTAGGTGGTGCAGTAGATAGGAAGCCCTGAATTCAAATATGTCTTAGACATGTACTATCTATGTGGCACTGGGCAAATCTATCTGTCTCATTTTCCCCAGCTATAAAAGGGAGATAATATTTATTTTCCAGAATTGTTGTAAAGATTAAATGAGATGGTATTTGTAAAACATTTAGTACAGTGCCTGACACACAGTAGTATCTCATAAATGTTTCATTTCTTCTTTCCTCAAGTGTGGCATTTCATCTTTTGGGTCTGTTTTCAAAAATACTTTTTCTTGTGTATATATTATGCATTCCATTTGCCCACATACTTTTTAAAAACTGTAATCTACTTCAAGGCTCAACTTAGGTTTTATCTTTTCTGAGGAACTAGTCCAGATTGTCCTGGTAGTTCCTAATTTTTCCCTCCTCAAAATATCTTGAATTTACATTTCTGTGTACATATCATTTCTACCATACAGTATAAAATCCTCTTTCTTAATAACCCTACTTTAAAACCATATATATTACTCAGCCTCTCATTGAGGTCAAGTCCCATTTGGTCATTGTTTGGACAATTGATTAACTCAGAGTGTATTTCAGGCAATAATTTCTTGTTCAGAAACCTTGAGTTTTCCCCTCTTAGATTTTTTTTGACTAGTAAAAGAGGCTATCTTTTTGTCTCATTTCTTACTTAGCCATAATCATTGAATGATCAATGCTGCAGTCAAATCTGATAGAGACCTTAGCTTAAAAAAATCAAGTTCTCCCACTGCATCCAAGACCATTTCCAATTGTCCTGATATCCATATCATATCACTGGACCCAGATGGCTCTGGAGGAAAAGCAAGGTTGATGACTTTGCATCGTCCACCCTCACTTAAATCCAAATCACTTGCACATCAAGGCATCACCTCCCTGATATACTGGTCCTTTTTGAGAATGAAGGACAAATAACAACCTTTAAAATAATATCTCTGTATCCTCAGCAGCTAATCAACATTAGCTACTTAATATACAGTAGGTGCTTAATAAATATTTACTGAATTGAATTAAATAACATGGAAGGGTTCTTTAGCTCTAGGAGCTCAAGGAAGATTGTGAGATATTCCTGTGCAATTGAAAATTGTCAAACAAACAACATCAGGAAAGAACAAGAGACTGTGGTAGAATATGAAGGTTTCATTGGGATTCTGTCAGGACCTAGAATGGAATCACATTCTCTAAATGGATCAATTCGTGAAAAGATGTCACCAACAACATCTAGATCCTCATGGGGTGTTAAATTGTTTATCTATTTTACCCATGACACTAAGCCAGTGTCACAGGCAGGTTTTGAATCCAGAAAAGACAAGAAGACTACCATTCTCTTTACTACTCCTCAAAATGCTTCTTAGAACAGATGGCATTTGACCTTAGAATAGCTCATAGCTTTGATGATGAAAATTTTCTTTTATTCTTTAATAAAAGGCTATGATTTCTTTCAGTTACTAGGTCAGGGATATTTTTCCTTGTCCGTAAATATCTAATTTATTAGAACCCTTAGTTCTAATAGCTTTATATAAACTTGCACACTCTCTCTTTGGAAGTTAAAGACTGCAACATGTGAGACAGGTGTGCAGATTATTTTTGTATATATATTAGTTTTAGCTTATAATATAGTTTGTAAAACCTTATTAAGAAATAACTGAAGACAAGCAGCTCAGGGAACAGATCAAGTGATTGCGTTTGTGTCAGAGATGTTTATATTGTTGACAGATTATTTATTCCCAGTGGTAACTGTTATAAATTGCATTTTGCCCCTTTCAGTTGCTACATGCCTGTGATTGAGAGTGGGTGGAGAAGACAACCTGTAATTCAGGATTGTATGGAAGGCGGTTGCCTAGGAAACTGGGATGAGCAGCTTAATAGCCTACCAAAATCAAATGTCAGCCGGGGAACTAATTTTTCCCCTTGATCTCCTTTTACCCTCTAAGCATATGCTCTACTGATTTAGAGAAGATGATTAGTACCTTAGCACCTAAGTGGGTAGGGCATGTCAAATTAGGCCACAGGTGACACAGGTAGGACTATAGCCTTTTCATGAAAATTATGAGGACAAAAATATATACTAAGGAAAAAAATAGTTGAAATGAATGGATTTCTAAGAGAAGAGGCTGTGGTCAACTGATGGAAAATATTTTATCAGTGTTTGCACCTGCAGAGGCAATCAGCTTGACCATTTGCATCGGAGTTTATCCAGTGCAAAATTTGCTTTAAATGTTTTTAAGACATGAAGGTATTTTCTGCAAAAGTAACTCTACATTCTAACAGTAGAGAGAAACCAGTCTTTTCTGATGGTCAAAAATCATCTTTTTTTAAAAAATAAGCTCAAACATATTCATATGCTTAAAGATTTTCCTGATGATCCCCATCTCTCCCAATTACTAATGTCTATCTTGAATTTAACTATTTTGTATATATTTATATTTATTTACTCTATATTTGTGATACATATATATGTATATATTTATGTATGTTCTTGTTGATGACTTCATTAGAATATAAATTCCTTGTGAATAGGGATTATTCCATTTGTATACCCAACACCTACTATGTTTGTCACTGTAGGCCCTTAATAAAAGCTTGTAGATTAATTGCTTTATGGGATGCAAAACAAGGAGTATATATTTTTGTTGCCAGCAAGAATATATAATAAAAGCAGGAAATATTAGAATAGAAGCAAGAGCAAGGAACCTTTTTGGATTGGCCTGGTCCTTTAGGCTTGCTTCTAGTTTTTTTTTTTGTTTTGTTTTGTTTTTGTTTTTTGGGTCTTTTTTTTGCATCCTAGTCAGGAAGCATCATAGGAGGTAAAGAAAGCCTCATCTCTCAGACTTGTACTCAGATCTTATGGGGATTTGGGGGTAGAGTCCCAGGAATGAATTTTGAATATAAGTATCAATTATTTAACAAAAGCTAAAAAGGAATTTTCTTACCCCAAGTCACATAATTGTCTGGCACCAAGAATAATCAGCTTTTGCTAATTTATTGGCCTTCTAACTAGTACCATGGCTTATACTCCTATCCTAGGCTGAGGACTAAAATTACTTTTTCTGTTTTTTTCTCCAGTATTGACTCTCTCCTTAAGCATTGGCACTCTTTTAAGAACTGAGTGGGAAAGAGGTTGGAGATTCTCTTTTATATTAAACCGTTTATTTACCTTCCTTATCTCCAAGAGAGTTAAACATGAAAGGGCAAGCAAAAGGGTAGTTTTGCTTAAGGATTGGAAGAGATGCAAAGTACTGAATAAAATAGAGAACAAGGAAGAGTTAAACATGAGGAGACAGTTAAAGGGGTTGAATTAGTCTCTAGGCTATTTGATTGTTTTCTGATAGGTAGCCAAGTATTTCTCACTTTGTACTTTCAAAGAAAAAAAAGATGTTTTTTTTCTCCCTTACATTTGTCCTTTTTGATTTGAATCCTGATTTTGATATATTTTACTTTTTTTAAGATCAACTCTCTTAAGTTGGACAGTTATAGAGGGAACCAGGAAAATCAGTCTCTGACTATTCTGAGAGTTCTTTTGTTCTATTTGATGGAACAATATTTCCCATTTACATAGAAGTTTATAATTTACAAAGCACTTTGATAGGAGTATTATTAACCACCCCTGGTCCCTGTTCCATGTTAAAGAAAAGGGAATTGATGTTCAAGGAAGTTAAATGATTTGTCTAGTACCACATAGCAAAGAAATATCAGAGTTAGGATACATGCTAAGGTCTTTTGCCTCCAGATCAAGAATGTTTTCTCCTATACCAAGCTTCCTTTTTGGTGTTTCAGTATCAATTTTAATTTTCAGAAAATTCCCTATACTTTGAGCAATGGCTTTTTTTCTTTATTTTTCTTTTATTATCTTTACAATTAATTTTTTTAATTAACAAAAATGTTTTTCCTTCCTAAACCTTTCTCCTCAGAATGGGGGATAACAACAAAACACTTGTTATATATTCAAAAAAGTAATTTATGTATATAATAAAATTACTGCATTATTCATGTCTAAAAATATATGTATGTATATCTCATTTTGCATGTTTAATAAAGATACTAAAGTCATATTTTTGTTACTATAGTTATAAATTAATAGTTCATAACTTGAAATTACTTCTGTACCTATTTAGTCTATTACCCTAATTTTATAGACCCAGAGAAATTGTGACTTGTCTTATGTCATACCAGTAGTAAATATAAGAAGTAAGATTTGAATCAAGGTATTATGTGTTCATAAACCTGAGGCTATTAAGAGAATATAGAAGCTATCTACTGTAACATCCTCATTTTCCATAAAGAAACAGATCCAAAAAGGTTAAGTCATTTGCCCAATGTCAAACATCTAGTAAGTGGTAAAATTAGTAATGCAAATTCAAGTTCTATGTCTCCAAGTTCAGGGAATATATTTTCAACAATAGTAATTTAATTTTTTCAAGAGTCTCCCATAACTTCTCAGTGACCCACACACATTTCTTAGGGCTATAAATCATAAATGAACTGCTGATTGCCTTCTGATGGAAGGAATGTCTACAGCGTGAATTCCCCAGACTAATGAAATCACAGGTGTTGAAGGAAAAAAACGGTATATTGTAAAGGTGACTGTCCCCTTTTCTGCCCCCCTATCATTTAATACTTTGTACACCAAGGCTCTGAAATTTCATTTTTGTGGATATTTCCACTGCTAAATTATAACATCACTTGAAGTTGAGAGATAACCCTTCCAGAGCACTATAGATGAAAAGTTATTCCCTCTGAGACTATCCTGGTAATAAGCTTTTTTTCTGAACCTATTGATGTTGATATTTGGACAACAGAAACACACTCTTCTTTTGGGTTCCTATGGGAATTTTTGCTAGCTTGGTGGGACCTGCCACAGCTTGTATTCTACTGACTTAGCCTTTGAGAATCCAGGTTCTTCTTGGCAAAAGGGTGTCATGGGAAGAAGACTTGAGAGGAATTTTCAAATTATTTTTTTAAGCTGTAAAGTCCTATGTAAATGGAACCTTTTTTAAAAAGTGGATATTTTTAAAGCAGCATTTTGTTTTAAAAAAAAACCCAGCCATCTCTCATTTTAGAGGTGAGGGGAAAGATTCAGACACATTAAATTGATGGTGAATAAAAATATTTCTTTCATGAAAAAAAAGAGATATAAGGAGGTGTAGGGTTGAACAACCTCTGGCCAGTAGGATAGGCAAACCCATGACACCAGCCTTATATTAGTGACCTCCTTAGGCTTTATGCTATCTTGTTTTGGGTTACCAAAGTATGTTATTAAGAGAGAAAGAAGACAGCTCTCAGTAACAGCTAACCCTAAACCTGTCTGAAACAGTGTAGTTTACCTTTCACTTTACCACCTACCTGACCACATATAGGCTGGGTATGTGCATGATAATCTGATTAGTTTTCTTTGCAGACCCCACTTTTGTTTCAAACACAAGGAGCTTTAGCAACAAGGAGATAAGTTAATACTTAGAAAATGGGGGACAAAGGGAATATTATCAGGGCAAATTAAAACCTTCCCTTCAGCAGTTGCTTTCTTGAGCCCTCCATGTGAGCAGCTTCTCTTTGGCAGTCAGGGACTAACACACCCTGGAAACAGAAGCTTTTATTCCCCTTAGTCTATAAGTTAACAGGTGTCTGAGAGCTGTCTTTTTCTGTAGGAGCTGTGGTTACCTATCGTCTATCAAGCCGAGATTTTCAAATGTGCTGTACCAGCAACATGTTTCAAGTTACATGCCTCAGTCGTTAACAGCTCTGCACCCTTTTACTTCTAAAATCCAGCCTTGTCCAGAGAAGAAAAAAATCCGTTCTTTGTCTTGTTCAAAGGTGACCCAAGGGAAGATCCTTCCTCTTTAAGCTGAGGGTGAAGAGAAGAGGGAAGCAGGCTCACAGTGGATCTGCCGTCACCAATACATCTAGGTCGACTTTTAATCACCTATCATTCATTTGTGCTTTGGAGATGGAACCCCTGAGTCAGCAACTTGTAGGACACTGAGCTCTTCTCCTCTGGTGAAAAGATGAGCTTATCATAGACCATGGGGGGCGGGGAAAGAAAAGAAAGAGACAAAATAAGCCTTCAGATGATCTAAAATAAGACCGCAATAGGGAAAAATCACTGTCGGGGAGCAAATGAGCCTAGGAAAGATCTGAGAGAAGCTGACCTTTCAAGAAGATTACTATAAGAGGCTAGTTATTTTAAGCCTAAGAAACCTGTTTTTCCCTCTTTCTTTTTTAAAGAGTCTGTGAACATTTCCCAAACCTGACAGTTAGCTTGGGGAGGTGGGAAAAAAGTTATAAAAATCCTCTTATCATGTCCACCATGGAGATTCTTGAAAGAAATTATCCTGTGAATGATGGAGCCACCAAGACTTATGTCTTAACAGTAGACAGGTAACAGAGTTATCTTGCCTGCTTGGCAATTCTCTGTGCTTTGAATGTATGATGAGTTACTTAATTCACAAGTCTGACTACAAGAGAATTGTAAACTTTCAGAATTCTGAAAGGAGGACTAGGTGATGCAGAGCTATTCATAGGATAATAAGATTCAATAGTATTGGCTACAGATTGGTCTTTCTGTTCCAAGACCTATGAAATGACAGTATCCTTCACAAAATCACTTCCAGTTCTGATGGGAGAAATAGAGTAGGGAGTCTTTTTCTCTCGGCTTTCCCTCTACCACAGGGGCAGTTTATTGGAAGAGATTATTAAGTGCTTATTGATTGAATGATTGAACTCCTCAAAATTTCTTTTAATATACCAGCCATTCAACTAATGAAAAATTGTTTGTTTCTCTTTTTAAATATGTTAACATATTTAAAATAGTTGATAGAATTTACTGAATAACTAGGAAAAAATAAGATTTGTGTATGTTGATCTTAAATTTGTTAATTTTAGTAAGTATTAATAGCAGTAAGCACATTTGTGATAAACATGGTAAGAATTTAATATTAATAATAACTGACATTTATATAGTGCTTATATAGCTTTGCACCATGTTTGACATATATTCTTGTTTTTGTCTTAACACACCCTGTTAAGTAGGCACTGCGGGTAATTTTATCCATATTTTACAGATCTATATACTGAAGATGAGAAAATAGTTACCTAGGATCAAATAGTCAGGAAGTATAAGAAGGGAAAATTTGAATCCAGGACTTTCTGAAGTTAAATTCAACATTCCCTCAGTATGTCAGGAACATGATTGAGGAAAGGAACTTATCTATGGATCAAATCTGCTTATGTTATTTGTTATATGAAGCCATGTTCATTTGTTGGTAAGAATTAGTGCATTTGGGGTAAGATGGATGACAATGAGCATTCCATCAGGATACTTATGGTTTCACCTGTAAAACTATTAGCATATTGCTATACTATCTAATAGAATGGTTTATGATATATTGGACAATGTAATGTTCTCTCTAAAATGTAATGTTCTCTGTTGAGGTTTTCTTGGAGTCTCTGGGAGCAGTCTTCAGTAATCACCACAAGTGCAGTCAGGTGTTAAAGTCCAAATCCTTTATTATCTTTTTCAAAGTCCTATCTCCCAAAGTCCTATCTCCTTCACTTGGGGCTGGGTTAAATTTCTGAAGGCCTTCCAGAGTCTTGGTTTCAGTGGAGAAATGAAGGAGAAATCAAGGTGGTGTGAGATGGGATGAATCTATCTGAATCCAAGGGCTTGGGCTCCAGCCTTCAGCCTCCAGACTTCTATCCACTTGTCTCTAAATCTCTGAATCTCCGTGGCTGAAGCTTCTAGCTTATATGCCCCACACTGAGTATACACCAATCATTATATCACTAGGAAACCATTATTTGTTGTAGGATTAAATCAATGCTAAACTAAATTTAACCACTGTCTCCTCATTTCCACCTAGTAGCTTATTTCAAGTTCTGGCCCATAACATCTCCTTGTAGGATTAACTCAATCATACTAAACCATGCTAAATTAGATAACTATTGTCTCTATCAATTCCACTGACTTAGTACCTTGTAAGAATCTGAACTTACAAGTTCAGAGTTCTGGCCATAACAGGACAAATTGTTGGATTGGGGAGCAGAGAACCTGTATTCAAAACTTAACCTTAAGGCAGCTAGATGGTAAGTGGATAGAATACCCACTCTGAAGTCATGAGGACCCAAGTTCAAATCCAGCTTCAGACACTTAACACTTACTAATTGTGTGACTTTGGACAAGACACTTAAGCTCAATTGTCTAGCAAAAAGTAAAAACAAAGCAAAAACAAAACCCCAAAATAAACCAAAAAACTCAACCCTACTCCTTGCTACCTGAGTGAGACTTTGGACAAGTCATCTAATTTTTTCTGCATCCTCAATTTATCTATAAAATGAAGAGGGTAGGGAACAAACATTTATCAAGTGCCTACAATATGTTCATTGGGTTAGATATTATAATTTCATTTGATCTCCAAAACAACCTTGGGAATTAGGAGCTATTATTATTCCTACTTTATAGATGAGGAAACTGAGGTAGAAAAAAGTATAGCTATTTGCCCAGAGAGACATAGTTAATAAGAGTCTTCCTGACCCCAGGGATTCCATCTATTAAAGCATCTAGTAGTTCCTTGATGGGGTTGGAATAGATAGTTCCTTCCTTTTTTTTACTTTATATATATATATATATATTAATTTTATTTATAATTTTTTGACAGAATATATGCATAAGTAATTTTTATAGCATTATCCCTTGTATTAATTTTTCCAAATTATCCCCTCCCTTCCTCTACTCCCTCCCCTTGATGACAGGCAATCCCATATATTTTACATGTGTTACAATATAACCTAGATACAATATATGTGTGTAAATCCCATTTTCTTGTTGCACATTAAGTATTAGATTCCGAAGGTATAAGTAACCTGGGTAGATAAACAGTAGTGCTAACAATTTACATTCACTTCCCAGTGTTCCTTCCCTGGGTGTAGTTATTTATGTCCATCATTGATCAACTGGAAGTGAGTTGGATCTTCTTTATGTTGAAGATAACCACTTCCATCAGAATATATCTTCATACAGTATTGTTGTTAAAGTGTATAGTGATCTTCTGGTTCTAGTCATTTCACTCAGCATCAGTTGATGTAAGTCTCTCCAAGCCTCTCTGTATTCCTCCTGCTGGTCATTTCTTACAGAGCAATAATATTCCATAACCTTCATATACCATAATTTACCCAGCCATTCTCCAATTGATGGACATCCATTTATCTTCCAGTTTCTGGCCACTACAAAAAGGGCTGCCACAAACATTTTGGCACATACAGGTCCCTTTCCCTTCTTTAGTATTTCTTTGGGATATAATCCCAATAACAGCAATGCTGGATCAAAGGGTATGCACAGTTTGATAACTTTTTGGGCATAGTTCCAGATTGCTCTCCAGAATGGCTGGATTCTTTCACAACTCCACCAACAATGTATCAGTGTCCCAGTTTTCCCACATCCCCTCCAACATTCATCATTATTTGTTCCTGTCATCTTAGCCATAGATAGTTCCTTCCAATTCTAAAGTGATTTATCCACAGAAAATAATGTTGGACAATTATTATTGATATTGACATAGTTTTCTATAATCAATTAGAGCAAAACTACGCCAACTGATTAATTGAAATATTTAGGACATTAATATATTCTTTTCAATCACCAAAATGACAATTACTATTTTTTCATTCCTATTTATTATATAGGTAACTCTTCTAGACTCAATTAGATGGTTTAGGGGAGAGTGTGCTAGAAGACAAGTTCAAATTTGGTCTCATATTTATCAGCTATATGACTTTGAGGAACTCACTTAACCCCTGTTTGCCTTAATTCATTGGAGAAGTTATAGAACTCAAGCAGTGTAAGCTTTCATCATTGCTTGCAGTTGCCTTAGCAAATGATTTTGTGGGTCTTATATGGCTCTGAAAGGTATTTCAGTTTTGAAGGAAATGAGATTCTAAGAGAAGGAGATGAAGGTGGAATACCTTTTAAATCACTATCTTTGCCAAAAAAACAAAACAAAACAAAAAAACCAACCCATGAATAGGATGATCCATGAGGTCATAAAGAGTCGGGCATGACTAAATGAGAATTCTTCTAATGCATTAAGAAGCCGAATGGTATTTCTTAATTTTAAGGTAATGCATATATTCGACTTAATTCATGAAGGGACTTGGAATTTTAGCACATTTTCCTATGGTCTCATGATCTATGAACTCTGAAATGAGCTTTTCTTTTATTTATCATATATTTTTTGTAGTTTGGAAGAAATATAGAGATTACCCAGCCTAATCTCTTAATTTCATGGATGATTTGATTTAGTTTACATTTACATTTAGTTTACAATATTATATTGAATATTTTGTGTTTTCATATAAACGTTTTATTATTTAGTAAGTTTATCCATTTTTATATGTTTTTTTTTTATTTGACTCTTACAACAGCCCTGGGTGTTTAATACAGTTATAACTGGTGGGGAAATTGGAAACCACTTTATCTATCCAACTCATACTTAGAAAAGGACCATCACTACAACCCATTCAACAAATGGTGGAAGTTTCTTTTGGAAACAGTTGTATGGAGGAAAACCTCCATAGAGTAAACGCACCTCTCTAAGGCAGACCTTTCCATCCTTGGACAACACTTTTAGGAATCAGAGGGGTCACAAGACAAATGAATGGTAGAGTTGAAATTTGAAACCTGATATTTAAAAAATCAACAAAAATCTACTAAGTATCCAACCATATGTAAATCACTGTATTGGGCTATGGAGATTCAGTGGGGGGGAAAATGTGATCCTTTATTCCTTGAATAAGCCCTAGTAAGTTTAGTTTGCATTCTATTGGATGAATGGGGGAACATACACTTACATGAATTAAAATAGTATATTTTAAGACGGGGAAGAAAGGGTTAACAACTCTAATTTCACATCATTTCTAGTATTTTATCCACCCACCCACCTTATCAGGGAGGAAACTGGAATCCAAAGAATTTAAATGACTTGCTTAAGGTGACATGGCTAGGTTGTGGCAAAAGACCTATGTCTCCTGACATCCCAATTAGTGTTCTTTCTACCATACTATGGTGCCTTATGAATAATTTTTTTAAATTCAATACTTCATTTCCTTGTCTCATTTATTTCCTTTTGTCCTATATACTCCATATCCTCATTCACTTTTTCAATTACTTTGCTTCACTTGATTTCCTGCTATTTCTTTTATCTTCTCTCTTGCTTCTCTCCACTATTCATTAGCCTTCTTTTTTCATTTATGCCTTCACCGAAGACTTCAATTGCAGAAAATGAAGATGACTTACTGCCTAATTCTATTGTATTTGTGAAATCTCCAGAGGATGAAGTCAATTAAGAAATAAAGGAAGAAAAAGAGAGCTAGGGAGAGAGAGAAGGAAAAAGACAAAGAAATAAGAAACACAGAAAGAGAGCAAAATGGATAGAAATCAATCAGCATTCATTTATTATCACATACCAGGCATTATGCTAAACACTGTATATTTTAAAAACCCAACTATAAATGTAGTCCTTTCATAAGAAAGCTTACTTTCTATCACTAGAGACAATATTACCACTTAAATATATACCAAAATGATAATTAAATGAATACATACATACATTCAAGATAAATTTGGGAGGGAAGAGAAGGCACTAGCAACTGGTGGAATCAATAAAAGCTTCCTAAAAACATGGGTGGGAAACCTTTTTTTTTCTACTAAAGGCCATTTGAATATAACATTTGTGGGCCATAAGATATTATTAACTTATAGAACTCAAGCAGTGTGAGCTTTCATCATTGCTTGCAGTTGCCTTAGCAAATGATTTTGTGGGCCTTACATGGCTCTAAAAGGTATTTCAGCTGAGTTTTGAAGGAAATGAGATTCTAAGAGAAGGAGATGAAGGTGGAATACCTTTTAGGCATGAGAGACTGCTAATTAAAGGTGTGGAAATGGAAGCTAGATGTGAGGAAAAGCAAAAGGGAGGAAGCAATGAAGAAAGAAAAAAGGGAAAGAAAGATGGAAAAAGGGCAGAAGGGAGTAAGGAAAGAAGGAAGGAAGGAAAAGGAAAAAAGGGAGGGATGAAAGAAGGGAGGAAGGAAAGGAAGGAAGAAAGGAAGGAAGAGAAGGAGGAAGGAAGGGAGGGAGGGAGGAAGGGAGGGAAGAAGGAAAAGATAAAAACAGGAAGAAAATTTCCCATTGGAAATTGATAATGCTGGAAAATCTTTTTCATTTTTGTCTTTGTTTCTAGAACTTAGCAGCAGTATGACAGAGTGGATGAATTGTTGGTCTTAGAGTTAGAAACACTAGAAATCCTGTCTCTCAACATTTATTTGACATGTGACCATGGGCTATTTGGCTTCAGGCAAATGCCATAAGATTTTTCTATTATGTTATAGCTGGTTACCATCTGCTTTACAGGAAGGAGCTCCCATATTTGACAAAATTACATATCACTGATTATATAGATATAGTCTTTGTTTATATACAGAAGGCATAAGTGCCTTGTACATAATAGATACTGAAACTTTGTTAAATTTGATTGAATTATTCTGTAATTTTTATTTCCCCTTTTATAATTCTGCATATCTTGAGCATAGATTTCCCTCTCTTCTATAATCAAGCAGGTCAGAATGTTATGCTAAATATGTTTAACATATATTGAATTATTTGCCATCAAGGAGAAGCAGTGAGGGGAAGGGAAGAAAAAATGTGGAACACAGGGTTTTCAAGGGTGAATGTTGAAAAATATCCATGTATATGTTTTGAAAATCAAAAGTTTTAATAAAAAATAATGTTATGCTAAGATAAATGGCTTCAAATGGTTTAAGAAACTAGAGATTAATGGGAAACAAGAGAGGCTTGAGAGTACTATTAGCACACTGAGAAAGAGTAAAACAGAAGCTTAGAATCAGAATTCGGTCCCAAGCTATCCTCAGAGAGATGTAGGGCTCAGAATAATTTCTAAAAGTAGAAGACAAAATGATTCTTGTGTTTCCTGATATTTGCTAGGTATGACATGAAATTTTGGATGTTATGTTTTTGCTGATAATATAAATAATACAAAATCTAAAATTATTTAAAAATAAATTTTATTCAACATGTAGTAGAAAGGAAAGCATTTATATGTGAACCTTGTCTATTATGTATATACCAATTTCAAAATATGTCCAGTATTGAACTCACAACTCAACAATATAGATGCTTAGAGAAACTATATGTGTGGACAGTGTCCATAACTTGAATTTCAGTGTGCTTAAATTCTTCACAGAAATTCTTTGCCATGAGCAGAGTACTGTTTGAAAACCACAGATGTAGGAGGTTTAACTGACACTGTATTCTTTTATTTCTCTTCCCTTTCTTGCCTTTCCTTAATAATAATAATAAAAATTCAGATGAAATCAGACTGAAGTGATTTTCAGGGGAACCAGTTTAAAGGGATAAGGAGAGGCCAAGAAAGAAGATGAGCACTTGTAATTAGGGAGAGACCTGGTCTTGCTGATACTGCAGTAGTATGGATTTATGTGACCTTCATCAGCCCATGATCAACTTCTTCCCTGAATCCTGCCTTCATAGATTGCTATGCAGTTGCTGACTCCCTAGAAAAGCTAGATGATACAGTGAATAGAGAGTCAGGAGAACCTAGGTTAAAATGCAGCTCAGACACCACCTAGGTGTAGAATCCTGTCCAAAATACTTAAGATATTTATAGTTCAATTTCTTGAATTGTAAAATGGGAATAATACTTATCTCACAGAGTTGTTAATAAGGATCAAATGATATATTTGTAAATTGTTCAGCACAATGCTAGCATATAGTGGGTATTTAATAAATGCTTATTCCCAACTCTCTTTTCCTGCAAAATGAGATTAAATAAAACTGAGAGTCTCTAGTAATCTCTCTGATTTGTTGAGGCCTAGGGACAGCTCTATAATAGAAGCAATAACCTTGATTTTTAGAAGATAAGCTAGTTGAGAAGAGTACCTCAGGGTAATAACTCAATACAGCTGTCGAGCTTTGTCAGCGAATCAGGCTGACAGAATTCAGAAATCCATGGAAGAAATGCACTTTTACAAGTCTCCTGGTTTGGCAGAGTTCTACTGATCCTGCATAAGAATGATGAAGATAGTTTTATCAAGAGGATGTTAGCAATGAAGAGACATTCATAGTGGTTGAAAACAGGTGCTACACATTATAAACAAAAAACAAACATGAAGGAGAAGGAAAATCAATGTGTAAAGGTAAATATATGAATCAAATTACTACAGACTCCTTAAGGTATCTAAGGAAGTAGGAACATCTTAATCTACAAATCAATAAAATATTTTAGATTGTGTGAAAAAAGAGTGTGATATTTGCATGAGTATTGCAAAGGAAAAGTGTTTTGATTGGCTGGGAAAGTTTGGCCAAGTGCTATATGTCTTACGTAAGAGAGAATGGAGACTCAAGTGGAGAGAGAGAGGTTTTGAGGGTCTGGCAATAGTGAGAAAGCAGAACATCTTGAGGTGAGCTGCTAACTCACATTTTTACCAACTAGTAAAAGGAGAAAAGGGAATGAAAAGGCTGACATAGAAAAGAAGGGAGATGGAGGAGGATAGCTATTTGCTTTACTGGGATGTCAATTTGATGTTTTCAGTTGCACTCATCTCCTAAAGGAATACTGTAATTTCCAGGAAATATCTGTCCTTTCTTCCATCTTTTGCCTCCTGGTTTTATAAAGAAATATGGTTATATATTCTTATCTTTACCCAAACATTTCTAATAACTTGAATTTGTCTCAACTACAGGAGTTCACTGTGGGTTCTGATTGTTACTTACAAACTTTTCATCTAATATAAACTCTTTGCAATAGCAAAGGAAGGAACCATGAAGATTTGAGGCTCATATTTTCCCTAAACTTAAAATTATTGTAACATAGCAATGTAAGTGTGAAGAATGTCACCAGGGAAATATAAAAACCAAAGAAGGAGAGGGTTGATCATATACTGAATGTTAGAGATGATGGTGGAGAGATTGTGTGCTCCATTGATATCTGTGTCAAGAGAATGTGTGGAAGACCCCTCCTAGTACAATGGGAGACATACTTGTAGAACATGGATAAGAATGTTCCATGATCATCAGACATGACTTAAATTATAATCCACATTGTTAGTGATAATATTTAATATGAATGAGATCACAAATTCAATAGAATATTATTAGTAATCTTGTAGCTTACTCATATGGTGAAAAGAAAAGACTTGTACAAAATGCCCTGCAATTACTAAATAAAGGTTTACTTTAAATGAGGAAGTTTAGGGATTTTGGGGGGGAGGGGAATTATTCTTCTCTAGAGCACAAAGGAGGAAGGTAACATGGGTGTGGGCAAGGAAACGCTATTGGGTACTTTGCTTAAGCATTTCTCTACTGTGTAGTTTTCAGTTGTGTGCATTATCTCTGGCCAGGATTTTATGCTATGGCCAATATGCTAACAACTTCCCACCCCACCATATAAAATTATTTGGAAATGCCTGATAAGCTCTAATCCTGTATCTCCTCTATAAATGGAAGGAATGCTTTCGGTTTCCAGAGAAGAATGGAATGTGGAAGCCCAAAGTGTTTTCTATCATATTAAGGCTATGGAGATGGAAAAGGGGAAAATGCTGGTGCCATCATGAAGAATCCAAATGAAAACTACCAAGTCTGTTATCCGAGGTGATAAAACAAATTGTCAAAAAATCAGAAACATGTCTGAATCTGACTTATCCTTCAATGGAGGGTCTCTACCATCTCCTTCTTCCCTTTATATATAAAGACTAATAGACAACTCAGCCACTCTAATTTCTTGTTTTCTATTTTTCACAGTCTACTACATTCTTTCTTTCCCTCTGCCTCCCTCTTCTCTTGTTCTTCAAAAACCAGCACATATTGAACATTGACCACAGCAATTGGAAAATCTAGGATGCTTTACTGTTTCACACACTTTTTTTTGTTTGTTTTTTTACCTTTGAAGCACTTCTTATCCTTGCACTGAGTACCTTAAAACTAGAATCTTTCAGGTTTATTTCTCTTTTTATATCAAAAGGTAAATTCAACATTTGAAGACACAGAGAACTTTTAGGATGTAGCTTCCTCAATTGTAAAATGAGAGGATTGAACTAGATGTCCTTGAAGGATGCTTTCATTTCTAAAACTATGATCCTATTTGTAGATATTTCATCTTGTTGCCATCACAGATCTTGAATGTAATTCAGCTATGTCTACTCTTAACCTCAAAATATACATTGCATTCATACTTCCATTGCTTTGTTCACACTTTTCTTCACACCCTGAAATATTCTTCCTCTTTCTCTGTTGAATTCTTGCCCATTCCTTAAACAACTCAGGTTTCACTCACTCCAGAATGTCTTCCTTAATTTCCCAACTGTTAACAATAGTTTCCCTCATGCCTCACATAGCACTACATTTTGTACTTCTTGGCATCTAAAATTGTGTATTACCACTATTTGTGTTAATGTTTTATTAATCATCATACTGTAAATTAATAAAGGGGAGGTGTCATGGAATCATACAGTCTCAAAGTTGTAAAGGGACAGAGGTTAAAAGGGACAGAGTTGATCTACTCTAATACCTGTATTAGAATCTTTTTCATAAATTATCCAGCAAAGTCATCCAGCCTCAGCTTGAAGATCTTTGGGGTAGGTAGGTGGGGAAGGACATTGTATTTTTCAATAAAGAGAGCTGGGACTTGATAGATCTGGACATCATTTACATTGAGGTGAGTGTGTGTGTTCATATGTGTGTGTGTGTGTGTGTGTGTGTGTGTGTGTGTGTGAGAGAGAGAGAGAGAGAGAGAGAGAGAGAGAGAGAGAGAGAGAGAGAGAGACAGAGAGAGACAGAGAAAGAGACAGAGACAGAGACAGAGACAGACAGAGACAAGAGACGGGAGAGGGGAAAGAGAAAGATAAAAACAGAGACAGAGACACAGAGAAAGAGGGAGTCAAAGGCAGAGGGAAAGAGAGAGATATGCATTCAAGGAGTATGGTATGATGAGCTAACAAAGGAGACTAAGAAAGAGTAGTTGGATGGCAGAGATACTGTGTTTAGATTAAGTTAGTGATTATCCATACTTTGTGAATTTCTAGATAGATCTGATATTAGAAGTTTTATTGCTGACTTTTTGGATTTTGCCTCTAATGAATTTCTGATTGTCTTTACTACTATTTGTCGCATTATTATGCCCATATCTTACTATAAAGTATCTAGTTCTCAGACTAAAAACATAAACAGTGTCTCCTATCACTACTTTTAAAATTGAAGTCCTTTTTATTACATTTAAATGACTACTGGCAAATTATTTTTTCGCTAGTTTTCTGTGCCTGATACAGAAACCATTTGTCTTATATTTTAAGCATTGGTCTAAAATCATCAGGTTTTTTCTCAGACATCATTTTAGTTATCTCCTTGCTTCTCAAATTTGCTTTTCTTTTCCGAAGTCCTTGCCTTTAAATTGTGGCAGTTAAGAAAGTATCAACTCTGATACTTTCAAGTATTTATTTTCTTTCTTAAGACATTAAGACTTTTCTGAACTTGATAACTACCTCAGTGCTCTGTACACATTAGATAATTAATGAATTTCTACTTCATTGTATTGTAGTATATAGATGACATTCATGTATATCTAATAAGATAATATCTAGAATTCTTTCTAAAAATCTGTAAGAGTTGGGGCAGCTAGATGGTATAATGGATAGAGCCAGCCTTGGAGTCAGGAGACTCTGAATTCAAATCTGGCCCCAGATAGTTAACAATCACTATCTACATGACCATGGGGAAGTCACTTTTACTCCAATTGCCTCACCAAAAGAAAACAATGTAGAATTTGGAAATTTAGATATGGACTTTTTTTTAACCACCTCCATATTAATATCGTCATGTAGTATAATGGTCTTGAAAATGAGTTCAATCAACCAACAAGCATTTATTAAACAACTACGCTGGGCTCTGAAGATGTGAAGACAAAAATGAAATAATACCCATCATCAAGGAATTTAAATTTTTTTGGGGGGAAATGATGTATACACAGATAAGTAAAAACATATACAAAAAGAATATCAGGAATTACTGATGGAAATAAGTGGAAGGGGAAGCACTAGCAGCTAAAGAAGAAGATACTTTGAGCTAATCTTTTTAGTATGCTAAGGATTCTAATGGCTAGAGGCAATAAGATGGTACATTCGAGGGAGGATGGAAGCCAGGCAACCAGAACAAAGTCAGAGATGGCAAATGGAGTTCTGTGTGTTATGAACAATAGGTGCTCTATAGAACACATGGAGGGAAGTAACATATAATTGGAGAAGAAAAATTGGTTTGAAAGGGTGATTGCAAAGGGCTTCAAATATGAAATTACAGAATGTGTGTTTTAATCTAAAAGCAATAGGATAATTAGAACTTTTTTAAACAGAGCAATGATATGGCTCAGATCTGTGCTCTAGATATGTCATCATAGTAGCTGTATGGAAGACAATTGGGAGATGAGTTCATTTTTTCCTTTGCTAACTGTTAAGGAAAAGTAAGAAGTCCCTTGGACCTATAGTTTGTTCCCAAAATTCCTAGTATATCCTTGGGAAGCAAGATAGTTGCCATCAAGTCTGTGCCAGCCTAGGAAAATGCTTGTGCAGCTGGGGTCCTTTGCAGATAAGCAAACTGTCTTATCTTCAAAATCCAGCAGTTCCTTTGTGAAAAGAATACAACTTTTGCCATCACTTTGCTCCTCCTTCTAGGGAAGGGTTAGTGCACTTTTTGCCTTCCTGTTTTCTGCTCCTGTCCTGCTATCATAAATATGGAAAATTTTGCAAGGACTGTGAACTCTTTGGATTCCATATTCATGTTCATTTCTCTTGTTAACAAACCTGCTTTTCACAAAGTCTCATGACATAATTGCCCATTGACATAACCCATAAACATTATTAGATTCCCTAATGAACACTAATTCTGAGAAGAGGTGATGCTGTCAGAATGGTGTTAAATAACATTGAGACTCCTGTTCCTGTCAATCTTGCAGTGAAAAACTCCTGTAGATGCAGTAAAAAAACCAGTACCATGAATAATAGTCTTAAGTACTAGAATTGAAGGTCTTATATCACAAGCCATAGAAAAGGAGGAAGAAAAAAAATCTATGCCAGAGGGAAACTATGTTGCATCTGCAATCTGCTGCTTCTTCATAGTTGCAGAGGTTGTGGGTGAATATCTATTTTTCAAGGAAGGCTCCCTGATTAAAAAAAAATCTTCTACGTGGCATATGGGGAACAAAATCCCAGATGTTTGAGAAGCACTGACACTTAAGAATTTTCAGAAAGCCATCTTTGTCAACAGAGAATATTTTTGGAGCTCTATTTTTATTACATAGATTTATAAGACTAAAAGCAATGCTTAATTGTCTGGTTTTTTTTTAATGCATTTTTTTGTCCTTAAGTTATAAAAGCTGGTGTTCTGGAAATACACAAATTTTTGAAAAAAAATGATGAAACCATATTGTGAAGACTCACTGGCTAATCTTTACCATCTGACTTCTCTTGTACTGTTTTTGATCTACTGATTGCAAACCTCAACTCCAATATCACCTTTTCCTCTCTTATCAATGGTTAATGCCCTTTTGTTCCCCTTTGCCCATAACTTTTCAACTATTTTGTTCATATCTCTTGAGGTACATGTTATCTATAGAATGAAAAGTCATTGAATTTAGGATGTGCTTCCCTTTCCTCTTTGTATCTCCAGTGCTGAGCACAGTGGCTGGCTTATAGTAAGTGCTCAATACTTGCTTGTATGATTAATTAACTGTATGCCACCAGATTGAGAAATCTCAAAAGGGATCTTAATTTCTCTCACTTCAAAATTATGTCATATGCCTTGAACTAAACTCTTGCTGATTCTTAGCCATACTTTAACTTTACTCAACTCCCCATCTAACTCATTCTCCTTGGCAACTGTTCCAACTTTGTCCTCTTCAAGTGTCCAAATCGCACATTCACAGGAGATGATTCAGCCTTCTACTTCAATGAGAAATTAAAGTTATAAAAGTTTCCTCAATTCTCTTTTTGCATTCCTCCAACTGCTCATCATCATTACTGAAACTCTTCCATCTGGTCACAGAAGAAAAATCATCCATACCCTGCATTAAAGCTAATCACTTCTCTTTTGGCCTAGATCCCTTTCCTTCTTGCCTCCCTCCTCCAGGATATTACTCCATGGAGCTTTCCTTCAGACTCTCGCCTTTCCACTCTCTCCCCCTTCAAGGACTCTTTCTTTACTGCAAAAATCATTCATATATATCTCTTCATCATCAAAATGCTTTCCCTTGTCACTTCCATCCCATCCAACCACAGTCTTATTTCCTTTACCTTCACTGACAAATATCTCTTTTTATAATAGTTGTCTGTGACATTACTATCCCATATCTCATGTACAAAATTTTTATTTTTGTTTTTGGTTCTTTTTTAACTTTTTACTTCAAATCTCATGTGCAGTTCATTATTAAGCCCTGTTAAATCTATGTACATACCATTTCTCATCTCCATCTTCCCAGCTCTTTCCACTTCCACCAGCTAAGTGGACATCTTCAATCTACTTGGACAGCTTCCTTAGGGGTCTACTCTCATTCTCCCCTCTATCTAGTTCAGGGCTTCTTAAACTTTTTCCACTTGTGATCTTTTTTCACCTGAGAAATTTTTACGTGACCCTGAGCTTTTGGGTATATTAAGATAGGTATACAAATCATTTACTGATAATAAATCATAATTTCTGAACCCCTACATTCATTTATAAGACACCATATGGGTTCATGACTTGTAGAAACTGGGATTTAATCATGACTTCACATAGCTGTCAGGCTAATTTTCCTCATGCACAGATCTGCCACTCTTCTGATCAGTAATCTGCATTGGTTTGTTACAGTCTAACAAATAATGTGCAAACTCCTAAGCCTGACTTTGAAGATCTTGTATGATTGGATACTGGTCTGGAAAGTCTTATCTCATGACTCCTTTTCAGACATTCAGCTTTCTGGGCAAAATAAATGACTCTCCTCTTTTTTCATTTTTTATTTAGTTTTTAATTTTTATTTTCCCAAATACATGTAAAAATAGTTTTCAATATCCATTTTTGTAAGGCTTTTCCAATTTTTTCTCCTTCTTTACATTACCCCCCCCCCAAAGACAGCAAGTAATCAGATTAAGTATGTTAAATATGTGTAATCCTTTTAAATATATTTACAAATTTGTAGATGATTCTCCTATTTTTTAAAAACATAATTTCAGAACTCTAAAGTAGGGATGAAAATTGCTGAGAGGGCATGGCAGCTGGTGAGAATGCTGGAGTAGAGGTGAAACTTAACTGGAAACAATCCTAGATATAATGGCAACTGAGGCAAGTACCCATCAACAAGTGTTCCTTAAATCATCAAAAGGGTTAAATCCTTCAGAGTTTATATACATACATACTCATATATATATATGCACATATATATGTGTAATCCTTTTAAATATATTTACAAATTTGTAGATGATTCTCCTATTTTTTAAAAACATAATTTCATAACTCTAAAGTAGGGATGAAAATTGCTGAGAGGGCATGGCAGCTGGTGAGAATGCTGGAGTAGAGGTGAAACTTAACTGGAAACAATCCTAGATATAATGGCAACTGAGGCCATCAACAAGTGTTCCTTAAATCATCAAAAGGGTTAAATCCTTCAGAGTTTATATACATACATACTCACATATATATATGCACATATATATATACACACACATATATATGTATATATGTACACACACATACATATATATGTGTGTATTTTTTTAAGCAGCTCAGGTTTTCATTATTAGTCACCATGTTGACTTCTATTGAGCTCCTAACCAGCAGTTTTCACCCCAATCTCTCAAAGTGTTTTTAAACTTCATCTTCCTCATCTTTCCTTTTTGAAGTTGATTTTGAAAATCCTAACTTTACATTTAGAGTGTGTGTATGTATAAAATCAATTTCAGAATGGGGGGGTGTTATATCTTCTAGCTCTTAACATTTTTCTATTAACAAACATCTTTCAGTTTTTACATTTGAACAATGATTTTGCCAACCAGTAATCCTGGCATCAGAACATTCTCTCATTTCTTAAATAGTGAACACAGCACATAGAGAAGGTAATTTTGAAATGATCAGATATAACTCCTTCATTTTGAAGATGAAGAAACTGAGGCCCAAAGAAATAAAATGATTTGACCAAGATGAAAAGGGGAATAAGCAGCAGAACCAGTATTTGACCAAGTTTCATTGACACTATCTACTGATCTGCTGCCACCAAGATGTTGGTGGTTGGTAGAATGCTTCCTATATGAGTAGTACCAAAGTTGATCTAATTCCATGAGATACTATAGTGTGTGTGTGTGTGTGTGTTTTACCCTCTCTGTTCTTGTTTGTGTCCATTTTCCATTTTTCCTTATGTCATAGCAATGAAAGTTCAAAAATAATAGCTAATATTAATGTATATGGTATTTTATAGTCAGCAAAGCACTTCATATGCACTTCAAAGCATCACTTGAAGATGTGTTAAATGAATAACAGAGTAACAGAACTAGTAAGTGTCAAATATGTATTGGGATCCTTTTGACACAAATTCCACAGTTCTTTCATGATATTTTGTTGCCTGTCATCATGGAGTAGTTCTTAAAGTGCTAGACTCATTCAGAAAAAAGTAAAAGGCCTTCTCCTCTGAACAAGTCTTTCCTCTTTCCCAGTTGTCTTCTAGTTCAACCCTATGGTTGAGTTTCTTTGTGATGTCATGGAAGGTCTCATTTTCTCAGCTCAGGTCAACATTGCAGCATCAAATTTTGGGTATGTCTCCATTATTCATTGCTAAAATTGGTGCCTGCTACTTATCCTGGTGTAGTGCCTTCCCGGGCAAGAAATAATGCATTATTAACACAGCTTTATTATCAGGCTCAAGTCTGGCAGATAGAGCAATGTTCGAGGATAATTGGAAGGACAGCTGATCTGTTAGCAAAATGTTGCTTTTTGGCTAATGAATCATTCAAGTTTTTGCTCTGGCAGTTCAGTAACAAGCTTGAAGACGACTTTGCTTCAGACCATTAAACTTTGACAAACCCGTTATTAACTGCAGCTACAGCTACCAGTCTGTGAGGATTATTGCAATTATAAGCCATATATATAATTTTTAAAAAATCATTAGGCAAGACAGGGTGTGCTTGATAATGGAGGGCTTGAGTGACTGACAGTCTCTACTTCTTTGTAGTACACAAAAGCAATAAACAGCTGCAATGAATAATAATCAATCAGCCAAAAGCCATTTGCTGGAAATATGATGTTGAGTCAGAAAGGTGACTGCTATTACACAGCAATCTTTCATCTGGAAGGAAAAGGCAATGTTATCTTTCACTTTCTTTTTTCAGGTTGAGGGCCTTTTCTGAAAGAAGAGTTAGACAGAATGGGAGAAAATGGCAATTCAATGTCATTTCAGCAAGCAATGATTAGGTACCTAACAAATGAAAGGCACATTATTGTGTGGAGAAGACAAAAACAAACAAAACACAATCTCTGTCTTCAAGAAGTTTACATTCTACTGTACAGAAATTTGTAATGTTTGGACTAACTTTCTGAAGGTCCTTTGGACGGGACCTTGGTCTTTAAGTGCAGAAGTGATGAAGGCAGGAGAGCTACTCGGAGGATGGTCAAAAATGAAATGTCTGATTTCCAGTCCTTCTCATCCCTTAAATACCTTGTTATGATTACATCATTATAGCACACTATGTATATATGAACTAGAGAACCATTACATGGCCCATACTAAGTACTAAGTATATACTATAGAACCATTATCTCACATTGAGTAGGTACTTAACTATAAGCACCATGCTGATCTAGATTCAAATACATCTTTTCAGAGTTCCAGCCCTCTACAGAAATTCAAGATACTAGGAGGAAGGAGGTTTCTGAAAGCAGCTTTTCAAATGTTTGATGAAAGAAAGACTTCCCTGAGTCTTTGCTTCTTCAACTAGGACCTAACTCTTACCCTGTAATAATCAGAGGTACTAGGGAAAGTAGAAAAGATGGAGCAGAGTCTTAGAAGTGGCCATGGAAAGAAAAGGAACAGATTCTGGAGGTTTCCTTGCATTTTAATATTAAATAACAAGTGATATCTAAGTTCCTTATAAATGCTGATGTTCCATGTCTTACAGAAATCTGTTGCTATATGTCTCATTGTCTTCTGGCTCCTTATCCAATGATAAGCATATAATCTAATCTTTTAGGTGACTACATCACTGAGGACTCTGAAACAATTACTAAGGCAGCCCACCTCTTGGTTGATTTGACAAGTTTTTCACTTGGCCTCTTCTCCCTGTGGTTATCCTAAAAATCTTTATCTAAAAGGCTGACCTTTGGATGAAATTGAATAGGTACCATTTGCCCATTGCTTGACAATGGCAGAGCAGAATTGTGTGATTGAGTACTTAGTTCAAGAGATACAAACCAAGACATTACTGTCTAATAGTATATGAAGTTGGATTGCTGGTGTTTGTGTTGTGCCTCAGTTTCCCTAAGTTGTTCTGCCTCAATCCCCCTGGTTGCAAACCCCCCTTTCCTGTTCACTAGGGCTAAGATAATTAGGGCTGTAGAGATCTGGCCACTCTGGCATTCCAAAAGATAAAACTCCAGATATCCTATCTCAGATACCTAATTGGCATCCTCTATCTCTAAGTTCCAGACTTTCTGTCTCAAGGTGACTACTCCCTTTGGTCCCAATTTATCAAGATTATGGTCTTCACCCCCCACCCTGTCAGAACCGGAGTGATGGTCCATTTTTGGAAATTCCTGCTCCACTTTCTGCCTTTGTCTACCTTGATCAAAGAGCCACATATAAAATTCATTGGAATCTCACATTTGATGCTGATGCTGATGCTGATGCTGAATGCTTTAAGACATCAGTTCTAAGACCAAAATGGATCCTTTGGTCCCAGAAAATCTCTCCCTCTCAGAAATCCAAATAAAATATTAAAAACTCTCTAATCTCTATCTTGCTTCTGTTTCTCTGGCATTACACAAGAAAAAAATATAGTTGATTTAGAAATGTACTCTCTAAATGTAGACTGAGCAAAACAGCCTTACTACCTTCTTTTTCCAATGGACCAGAGAAAAGAATATCCCTTGAACACATTTTACCTATGATTTCTGCAGTGCTTTCATAGTCCTGATTTTCTTCATTAACCTTTTCAGCATCCCTGGGGAATAGGTAGATGACAAGAACTATTTGACATATTGAAGAGCTAGGGAATAGTAAGAACAGGGTTCCCAAGGGATGTGGCTCAGAGTTAAAAAAAAAAACCCTAAAAAAATAACCTTATAGACAAGTCAGAAAAATAACTTGGAATTTCCTTAATCTTTCTTAATCCTTATCAGCTAAGGAAAATGAAGAAGCTGTGTGGAATAATGGGAAAATCACAGGATCTATAAATAAGATAAGAGTTTGAATCTCAACTTTATTATTTACCAACAGTTGGTTGGAAAATAAAAATAACTTCTATTTATCAAAGGCAATCTGGGATAGTTGATTTACACTCAGGAAGATGTGGGAATGTGGGATCAAATTATTTCTCTAATGGATACTTCTTGGGTGATTTTGGCCAAGCCACAATTTCTCAGCATCCTAGACTATAAATGTTATTCTATGATTCTATTGCTTCTCACGGAACAGAAATAAAAATAGTGGTATACTTCTACATGATTTATTTCTTTTAATTAATAATTATCCTTTGTGTACATTTGCATTTAGTTAATATCTGAAACATTGCAAAACCCCTTGTCTATCTTTTTGTTATTTCTTTTGGTTAAGTTGTCTTAGCAATGTCTATTTCCAGGTGAGTTCAGAATGCCCGAGACTTCTACCCTTTATTTTTAGTATAGTGACATATGATGATAAGTGGTATTTGTAAATAAGGATGGAGATCACTGAAAAGTGAGTATTTACAGAGTGTCCCAAAAGTCAATGCATTTTTAAAAGCTTTAATAGTTCCAAACCTGGGTAGACCTTCAAGCTATCAGTATTCATGAGGTAAGGCAATTCCAATAGAAGATGCCTTAGACTCTTGTCTGGAAACACACAAATCGACAATTTATTTAAAGTTTATTTTAATATAATTATTTTAATAAAGTATATTTAAACAGATTTAAAGGAGCTTATCCTAAAAATGGAAATGCCAAGAGGGAGCAATGCCATGAGTATATGACACTATAAAATCAGTATCACGGATTATGCCTTTCAGTTGGGTTCCAATCAGTAAATTTAGAGAAGACAAGGCTACCATCTAGAAGTTTTCCCTAATCCTCCTTAAATCTAGCGCTTTCCCTTTTAAAATTATTTCTTATTTATTAGATAGATAGATAGATTGCTTTGCATATATTTGTTGTCTTCCCCATGGGATCTTAAACTCCTTGGGGGCAAGGGCTGTCATTTGCCTCTTTTTGTAACCCCTGTATTTAGCTCATAGTAAGTGCTTGATCAATGTTTATTGAATTGAATTGTACTCAGAGTTTATGCATTCTAGTCCTTATTAGCTTCTGTCAAGCTAAAGAGAGTTAGCCTTGATTTGTATTTTTCAGTGTCAAAGACTCCTTGAAAAAATATTTTTTCCTTCTTTCTGAAATAGCTTTATCAAGAGTGGAACTGAATGATTGTACCACTAAAATACTCACATGGAACCTGGTACTGGAAAGTATTCTGCTTCTGTATTATCTAAGTCCTTTTTTCTCTTGGCTTTGTGTGTGTATCTTTGACAATAATAAAATAATAATAATAAACAGTTATTTATATAATGCTTCAAGCTTTACAAAATGATTTACATATATTCTTTCATTTTATCCTTATAATAAACTTCAAAGGTAGTTGTAAATTGTCTTAATTTTACAGCTGAGGAAACAGGCTGAAGGAGGTTAACTTACTTGCACTAGTTCATACAGCTAATAAGTGCCCAAGGCAACATTCCATCTTGGTCTTCTGTAATGCATGTCCAAGAAACTACCTAAGGATACAGTCTATGTGCCTTTTACTAGGTCATTTACTTAGGGAAAGGCATGAGGAAGATATATCTTGTTTTATTCCAAGAAGAAAGGGTACATTCATGGATAGGAATTATGCAAATCTGTATATATGTGTAAGTGATGAGGGAAACTAATCTGAGTGATCATATAGCTGAGGGTATGGTGGTTGATGAGAAGTGGGCTGATTATCAGACCCTTGTAAAGCTCCAAAGCTAACTTCTCTGAAACATCAAGGAAAAACACCTTGGAAAGAAGACAGTAGTATCTCATCTAGACCATTGCTGCAATGTTGAGTCAAGAACTAGAGTTATATATCTGGATTTTTTTCTAAGAAAAGTGAATGTACCCCCACTTAAGTGAATGGATCAAATAGTGTCTTTGCATTAAACATTAATGTAAATGTCTTCATTATGATGTTTCCTCTCCTTCCAGTTGCTTTAAAAATGCAGTTAGTGTGATGATAAGCCTCAGAGCTCTCTTCTGTATGACTAATTTATCCTGTTGGCAAATGAAACTCATTTTTCTAGAGTACTCTCTCAAGTCTTCTATTTTCATTATTTTATTCCACTGAAGCTGCTGGTATTGGTGAGTCATAAATGTTTTATTGCAAAATTAAGGGCTTCTAAACACATTTTACTCTTTGCTTCTCATTATTTCATCTCTTAATAAGTCTCAATCATTTTAGCACCTGTTTAAAGTGAGAGCCCAAAGGAAAATGATGGGGGCAGGGAGCAATTAACAGGCTTTAAAATTTGCAGAAAAATACTTAGTAAAATGGAGCATAATGAACTCAGATGCCAGTGTTTTACTAATGGAACATCAAACACCACAACTTATTTTCTCAATTCCTCAATAATTTTTGCTTCATTGAACATTATGTAAAATATGATATAGCTTATACAGAAGCAGTGGAAGAGAAAACCAAAGTCCTGGATTCAATTTCCACCTGGTTCTGATACTAACTGGATCATTCTGGAAAAGATGCTTAGCTTCTCTTCAGACTCATTTTATGGAAAAATAACAACTTCTCAGTCTCATTTTATTCATTTTCCAGGGGTGATGATCATGCTTGTATAAGCACTCACACAAGAGTGATGTGAACTTTGAAAATCTGAAAACTGCAAAAATGTGGTCATCATCATTTTTGGAGATTCACTTCTAAGTAACTTACAGCTTTCTTCTGATGCCCTTCTCCCCTAGAGAGTTATCGTGGCTCAGGAGTGAATCTGGCCCAAAGGCAATGATCAAGGGAGACTCTGGAAAAGTCTTTTAATTTTGTAAAGCTTCAAGGAAGGCCCTTGTGATTGACTATGATCCTGTCATTCAAGGCCTGGCATACCTAAGTTTGATGAAGTTTATTATTAGGAGGTCAGATACCAGTTAATTTTTTGTTTATTTTTAAACAAACATACAAATTTACAAAAACAAATTTATTTTCTTATTCTTTTATTCATATATTTAGTCATAGAAAATCTTGATAATTTTTATGAGGAGATGAAGGGGTTGCTAAGTAGAGGGAATGCCCACATTGGTGATATTATGGATCATTTGAAATAAAAAAATATTTGAGTAAAGATTCCAAGATCAATTCTCTTTTTGTCCTTGAATCCCTAGAAATTCTTGGTGCCCTACTACCATCATCTCTATTTGGGTGGTAACCAGTGGGCTGCTATATTTGGCTTCTGAGCGCCCACTATAGCCCCAGTTATCAGATCAAGCCAAAAAGTAGGTTCATCCCGTTTGGCTGTGTATTAGTAGTCAATATTATGTAAGTTGAAGCTTTCTCAAATGTGGGTCGCAACCCCATATGTGGGGTCTTATTATGAATGTAGGTCATTGTGAAATTATGCCTTATTACCAATAAATGTTTGATTTGTATACCTATTCAACATATCTGGGATCACATAAAAATTTCTCAGGTGAAAAGGGATTGTAAGTAAAAAAGTTTAAGAAGCCCTAAAGTAAATGTTCAAATTTTTAGTTATAAATCATCTGTAACTGATTCTGAGCCATATTTTTTTTCCTGCAAGAAAATGGGACTTTTTTAAGCAATGGATTTCTGAATGGCCCTAATAAGATATGATTTAGAAATGCTTGCTAAACATAATCTCTACCTTGAATTGAAATGCATAATTTCCTTTGAATTTGGCCAGAAGTGATAATTTTTTCACCACCTCTGTCAAAGATACTGGGATTTATATTTTTCCTAGATTGGGAACAAAGGAAGTTGATTTAAGACCAGAACTGGAAGGATTAAGAAGGAGGATTGTCCTAATACAGTGGGGATTTTGAAGTTCTCAAGAGAAAGAGAAGAGGAAATGGCAGGATCCTGAATACATGGAACAGCAGTCAGACTAAAATGTCCAGTATCAGCCATACCTCTAATTCCCCCCTCTTCAAATCCAAATCACCCTGAGAGATTATGAGAAATGTTTTTAAATAGCTAAGTGGAAAGGCATATTTTTTTTGTTGTTTTGTTTTGTTTTTAATCATAGGAAATCAGTCTACTAGCTGAAACACTGATTGAAACTAGATACTAGGGACTGGTGTTCAGAAATCCCTGCCCCCTCCTTTTTTCAGTTGAGCATGAACTGCATTTATTTCTAATGTTGTTACCTGTGGTTGATTTTGTTTCAAAAAGAAAAAAAAAACCTGCTTCAGAGGGATTAACCTAATAAATACTGAAGGCTATAGTATGATCCTACACCTGAATAGAAGAATCTGAAAGTTTTAGCTGGACCAGAATCCTCTCTCCAACTTTCCCAACATGTGGTTATCTAGCTTCCACTTGAAGGCCACCAGTGAAGAGGGATGTAATTACCATTCAAAGCACCTTTTAACTTTTGCATAACTCTCAGCATGAGGAATTTTTTTCCCTTGCATCAAACCTGAATCTTCTTCCCTATATCTTAGATCTATTGCCTCTACCTATTACTGCCTTCTGGGAGTGAGAATAAATCTAATCCATCTTCCAAATGACAGCCATCCTAATGCTTGAAGACAGCTTTTGTATTTCTTCTGAGTCATCCACAAATTTGATAAACATGCTTTCTGTATCTTCCTTTAAATCATTTATAAAAATGAGTAACAGCATTTTAAAGTTAGAAGGATACTTTTTATCTACTCAGTCAATACTTTCATCTTTTTATGGCTGAGGAAACAAAATTTTAGGATAAAGTTAAATGATTTAGCCAAGGTCACACAGTTAATTCAGATAGATCCAGGATATCACCTAGGTTTCCTTATTTTTGGTCCAAGCTCTTTCTATGATCAATCATTCAAGTCACAAGAATGATTAATATTCTTATCTCTCTGTCTCTGTCTCTCTCTGTCTCTCTTTCTCTCCTTTCTCCCTTTTTTCTTTCTTCCCTCCCTCTCTTTCTGTCTCTCTCTCTCTCTCCCCTTTTCTCTCTTTCTCCTCTCTCTCCCCTTCTTCTCTTTCTCTCCTTCTTATCTTTTTTTTCTCTCTCCCTCTTTCTCTCTCTCTGTCTCTTTCTCCCTCTCTCTCTTCTTCTCTCCTCTCACTCTTTCTCTCTTTCCTTCCCCCCATCTGTCTCTGTCTCTCTTTCTCTTTCTGTCTCTATCTCTCCTTCTGTCTCTCCCTAATATTTCTCTCTCTCTCTCTCTCTCTCTCTCTCTCTCTGTCTCTCTCTATCTCTCTCTCTTCCTCCTCCTCCTCCCATCTCAGGCTCCCTATTTCTGTTTCTGTGTGTATGTGTATACATATATATATATATATATGTATATATATATACATATATATATATATATATATATATATATATATATATATATAGTGTTTATACATAAATCTGTGTCAATTTCAGTTGAAGCCAATGTCAGAGCTTGGATAGATTTCAAACATACCAAAGGAGATCAATTTATAGTGTCAATATGCTAATTAGTATATTGATAATCTTTTTCAAGATCAGTTTTGATGAGTTTATTCTCTTTCATAATAATAGATAATGTTGAATGCAGAGGCAATATATGAATCTGAGTTCAAATCCTCCCTAAGATATTTATTAGTTATGTGATCATAGAAAATAATTTTATCTGTAAGCAGCACTTTAGTTTCCTTTTCTGTAAAATTAAAGGTGAAAACAATACTTATATGATCTACTTGATAGACTTATTATAAGGAAACTGATTTTTAATTTTTATAATGACATATAAATGTGATAATGATGATAATTATCATTTCCTTTATAAAATGTTTTTGCTGGATTTTTAGAGGATGATATATACATTAATAGCTAATTACATAACAAAATAATATTTTACATGCATATACATACACATATAGATACAATCATGTTAAAGACAGACAAGAAAGTTAGAAGATTAGTGTCTTCGCAAAAATTTCTTCATCCTGCCATATTTCACAGTGGACTTAGAAAAACTTAGAAATTTGATCAAGAATACTTTGGGAGTCAAAAAAAAGTTATATCCATTTGCCTTTTTGGATTTTGAAAGTATGTGATCCTACAGTTTCTATTTCACAAACATCAATGGGATTGTCAGGACTGGTTTATTTGTTTCAAGATGAAACTTAATAGTTCGTTCCTTGTGAGAGAGTTTGTGAAGTTTCTAATCTTTTCCATCTGAGGAGGAATTAGGGTATAAAAGAAATTAGGCACAAATTGAACATAATATATAGCAGTGGGAAAGGTAGTAGGTGGCAAAGGGAATTAGTTTTGGGTTTCAAAAGATTTGGGTTAAAAACTTGCCTCTGACACATACTAGCCACTCATTTAACTTCCCTGGGCAGTTATTTAAGACTGTAAATTGCAAAGATTTGGTAGAGAAAAATTTCCTCAATGGGGGCACCCTACACTGATGAAATCCCAAGTCTGGTTCACATGGTTGAGGATAATAGTATTATATCAAGCTGAGGAATAGAACCATTGATGGAGTAACAGGGCATGCTCAGAGCTGCTGTATTTATTTCCAGACCATCATGTCTGTTTGCTCAGCACTTGAGTGCTTTGACAATAGCTATCTTTGTGTGACTTAGCATCTAAGATTTGGATACTTTGGAGATAAGCAATCAGGTCTAACTATATATTTCCTCAACAGATCTCTACCCAATTCAAAAGGTCATCCACAAGGAGATTTCAGGCAAAAACCAATGATGATAAGTACTGGATTTGATATAGGGATCTCCTAATATAGAAACTTCTTCCATTGATATGTATCAGCTACTGATTTGTCAGTTATAATCTTAGATAGTCATCCAGGAACACCGAGAGCTGAAGTGAGTCACTCAAAGTGTGTCCAAGAAAAACTAGGTCTTCCTGACTCCAAAGCTGGCTCTCTTGATCTCTTTGTGGTTAGTAGAGCTAAGGCACCACTAAGGGTGCCTTCTCAAAGGCCAGCCTGGATTGGAGATGGATTTCTATCTGTGGATCTATTTTAGCCTTGGGTCAGTATAAAAGGGCTTCTGGTTGTTTGAATAAAAATCTTCCTTAGTAGTTTCATAGATAAACTCAAGGCTTCCAGGGTTTTGCAGGGAAGAATAAGGTACAAATAGAAGTAACTACAATATATAATATCACATTCTATTTATATACACAATATATGTGTCTATATGTGTGTATATATTTATATATCTGTATATGTATATAGATGTGTCTGTGTACCTACATATACATATACACATATGTTTCTATCAGTTAGATGGTTAAGTAGATAGAGCCCTAGGCTTGGAATCAGGAAGATTCATCTTCATAGGTACAAATTATGTTCAGATTTATTAGTTGTGTGATTCTGAATAAATCACTTATCCCTTTTTGCCTTAGTTTCCTTATCTATAACACAAGCTGTAGAAGGATATGGGAAATCATTCAGAAACCTTTACCAAGAAAATACCAAAATTAGATCATGAAGAATCAGACATAATTGAAATAACTGAATACACACATAACACAAATACACAAATATAGACATATATGTATTATGTATATGAACATAATACATAACATATATGAAAAGCAGAATTTGAATTTTAATCTTCCTGATGCCCAAACTGGACTTCTGTCTACTAAAGTATGCTACCAACATGATGTAGACTTACAAATGTCACCTACATTTATGGGAATGAACATTTATTGAAAGAAAATTCAAATATTGCTTCTTTACTTAGATGACAGCACATCTTTTACTTCTTCCTCCTCTTAATTACTGCAGTGATCAATTTGGAAGATTTTTTGCCCCTATGATGGACATTAATTTTAAAGAATTGGAAGATGAGGTACTAGAAGATTGCTTAAGTCCTCAGTCAGGTAGGGAGGAATAAAATTCATCAAAATATTTGTATTTTCTAGCCAAAGCCCCAAATAGCTGACTTTATCTGCACATTTATCTTCTTACCCCTTGTTTTGGCAAGTACCATCAACATCTCAGGGGATATCTTGCTATTGTTAATGTAAAGTAAGAGTGTTTTGACTACAATCAATGTTCTCACAATGAATGATTCACCAACTAAAAGAGTCCCCAAATATTCACTTAAATCATGAGGAGACATAAAGTAGAAGAAAGAGTATAATTTAATGACTTGGGTTAATATCTCAGTTCCTATACATCCATGGACAAATTCCTTTACCTCTCAGCTTCAGTTTCCTTTGCTGCAAACTATGATAAATACACTAGAAGTATTCACTTCACAAAGACTTCCTAGAGGTTAAATATCTTTCAATAAGTCAAACAGCCAACAAGAATTAAATCAGGGAGTCAAAACATAAGTCTTAAAATTTCAAATTAAATTGCTTTTTTTGTATTGGTCCTTGGTATTTCTTCAACTCCTTTTATAATTTCTTTCTTCTTACAGTTCTTCCTCCTCCTCTCCCAACGTACCCAGTGACTTCTTGCTGCTCTGCTGTTTCTTACTCAAGTCTGCTTTCATGGGTAGTATCTCTTTAAATTTATTCCTCTTTTCTTTTTTTTTCCATCAAAAACTTCTACATCTTTAGTCTTTATTTCAGCTAATTGCCATGTAGGAGAGTGACTACATGGCTAATTTATACTAATATGTTAATGACAAAGCAACTTATAATACCTTCTGCTGAGTCTATTTTCATCTTAGAAGAGATTAGCTTATAGATGTCAATATCTTATCGATATAGGAATCTCCCTATGTGGAATTTCCATCAATGAGGCAGGAAAGTGTGTGAGAAACTTTGGGACAAAGAAATTTTCAAGTCACTAAACATCCTTGTACCTCAGTTTTCTTATCTGCAGAATAAGAATGTTGTCCCAGATCAACTCTGAGGTGTCTCTAAGATCTAAATCTATGATCCTGATTTTGCTCTTCTATCACTCTGCCAAAATATAAGGTGAGATCTATATTTAACTGAACTTTTTATACTCTATTTTAATGTTTGTCACAGTATGAAAACAGCCAGACTTGCATAAATGGAGTTCTATCTTAATTTGAAATATATTCAGAAGAAATTTCATACCATCCCATGGCAATAGATCCCACTGTATTCCAAACCTTCATTTTTGCAGTCTCCTTTGATATGTTGATCACTCATGTTGCAGGTTAACTATTCTCTTTTACTTTATCCACTTAAATATTGAGGAACATCTTATCACTGTCCCTGGTCAAAAGTCAATTTAGCTAGAGTAGGGTTTCTTAAACTTTTTCTACTTGAGACCACTTTCTATCCAAGAAATTTTTATGTGACTGGGGCATATAGGTATATAAAATAGGTTAGAGGCAATCTGATCCTAATCTTATCTAAGAATCTCTTCAAGTCAATCAGTCAATAAACATTTTGAAGTGTTTCCTATGAGCTAGGCATTATGCTTAGCATGAGAATACAAGGAAAACTAAAAGATAGTTTGTGCACTCAAAGAGCTCATAAAATAATGGGGAGATAACATGAAAAACAACTTGTATGGCAAAATACATACAAGATAAATTGGAAATATAGAAAATACTAAATATATTAGAAGCAATCAATTTAGGCAAGGCACTAGGAATCTACAGCTTTCTGAGGCAGCTCATTCCATATTAAACTCTCATTGTTAGAGAAAATTTTTCCTTACAACAGGCTGACATTAATAACTTTTATCCATTATTCTTTTTCCCTCTGTCCTTTGTGGCCAGGTAAAATAAACCTCATTACTTTGTCTAGTAATTACATATTTCTAAGAATCATTCCTACTGTAAATTACATCCCCATTTGCTTCACTCTTATAGGGCTGTTCTCTGTATTGTTTCAGATTTGAAGCTATGGACCGGATCCATATTCTAGTCTGTCAAAGATATATTGAACATCAGAATAACTGGACTTGAGAGCATTTATTACCTAGTGACAACTAACTATTGTTAATAGAAACAAAAATAGCTCAAATTATAAGCTCTACTTAGGGTGTGTCAACTTTATTATCCTACTATTTTATTTTGTTTCCCAAATAACTTAGTATAACTAATTACTGGACATTATGCTCGAGAGCATTGGAAAATCTATTTTACTCATTTCTAGGTAATAAAGACTCCTGGAATAACTTGCTCAAAAGTCCCCTTGATGACAGATTAGGTTCTAGCTTTGGGCTTGCCATAAGCTTTGTCTATATGAGCACAAATGTCTGGATGACAACTGAAGGATTCAACCAAATACTCATACTTATTCAATATGATACCAAATTTTGTGATAATTGTTAATATTCAAATAACTAGTTGATTTGTTAAATTTTATCCAGATATTTGGCATCTTTAGAAAAACATCAAACTTTTGTTCTTTCTACAATAATCTCCAAATTCCACTATAAAAAACTTTGAAGCAAGATTAGGGTTCATTATATACCATGCAATTTAGGGTTTCACATTCACTGAATGCTCCAGAAATGTTGTTTGACAATAATTAAGCAGAAATGTTTTCATTAATGTAATCACATTTCACTTAGCACCAAAAGTTTTAAGCTCTGGGCTTGAGCATTTGTTTTTTTAAGTCACAGATGCATGAGTTTTCCTTGCTGATGTGGTGTGTTTTGATATAGATGTTGTTTCTGCTAAAAAAGATATTGGCCTTAAGAAGAAAAGATACATTTGTATAAATTCAAGATGATGACATTCCAATCTTTGTGCTTATCTGTGCAGCTCTGATATAGTGATTCCTTCTCCTTTCTTCTCCCTTTCCCTCCCTCTCCCCTTCTCTTCTCCTTTCCTCTCCTCTCCTCTTCTCTCCTCTTCTCTCCTCTTCTCTTTTCTCCTCTTTTTCATCCTTTCCTCTTCCTTCACTTCCTTCCTTCCTTCCTTCCTTCCTTCCTTCCTTCCTTCCTTCCTTCCTTCCTTCCTTCCTTCCTTCCTTCCTTCCTTCCTTCCTTCCTTCCTTCCTTCCTTCCTTCCTTCCTTCCTTTCTTTCCTTCCTCCCTTCTTTCCTTCCTCCCTTCCTTCCTTCCTTTTTTCCTTCTTATCTCTATGTGTCTGTCTGTCTGTCTGTCTCCCTCTGTATGTGTGTTTCTCTCTCTCTCTCTCTCTCTCTCTCTCTCTCTCTCTCTCTCTCTCTCTCTCTCTCTCTCATTCTGTTTAGTTTTATATGAGGGTATGGATCTGCTCAATTTGCTTCATCAGGAAAATTGCTACCATTGTGGTCTTCTTGGATATCTTGCTGAGATGGGAAGATTATCACTTTGTAGAAAAATCTCTTTTTAAAAAAAACTAATACATTTTCTTATAACTTCTTCAATATTTATCATAGGTGAATTTATATAGTGCTTAATGATTACTAAGCAATATATGTGCTTATCTAATTTTATCCTTCCCTAAGAACTCTATAAGATGCAATGGAATGAGTATTGAATTTGGAATAATAGGATCAAAGATCATAGATATAGAGTCTGAAAACACCAAATCCAATCCTTTGCTTTTATAAATGAGCAAACTGAGGCCCAGAGTGGTTAAATGATTTGTCTAAGGTAGCAAATGACAGAGGTAAGATTGGACCCAAGTCTTCTGAGTTCACATTTTGATTCTTTGGAGATCATAATGTTTCATGATTCATAGCCATGTAGCATCACTTAAAATACTGATATAACTAGAGAATCTGGGTTCAAATCCTGGGTTCAGAATCACTTATTGGATCTGTGATGTTTGTCAAGGTAATGAAACTTTCTGCATCTCGATTTCCTCATCCATAAAATGAAAAGAATTAGATTAAATGTTGTATAAGATCCTTTCAAACTTCAAATATATAATTCTATGATTTCCATTTGTAATTTTCCCACCTGAAGTATTAAGACTAAGAGAAGTTAATTGATATGCACAAGCCAGTGAATAATAGAATCAGAAACTGAGCCTTGGTCTTTGAGTCCAAATCCAATAATATTTCCATGACCCTAGAAACAAGAATATTGCTAGACACTTAAGAGCACCAGGGGAAATGAGAATGCACATTTTTTCTTATGAACCATGACTCATTTGGAATGGGAAGCTAATTAAAGAGCTAGATAAAATAAGAGAAAGGTAGATATGGTGACTGACTTCATCATAAAACTCTATGAATGATGTCACTGAAGTGCCTTAGATACTGTGAAACAAAAAATAGGAGCATTTATTTATTAAAACACCATCTAATGGTGGTGGTCAAAGCTTAGCACTTCCATAGGACTAGATGAGGTAGGACTAAGCTAGAGTTTAAATTGCAGAGGATTTAAAATTTTGTGTTTGCAAAACACAATATTTGCTGACAATAAAGGTGATCAAATCAGGGAACAGATCACTTAAAGAGAAGAGATATTGTATTCCCATTCTTAGCTACTTCAGAATTACCCATGGTATCATCAATATGGTCATTCTTTCCAGTAGTACTGATTCTCATTATGAATGATTTTTGATAATATCTTTGCATGACTCTTCCAAAGTATATGGCCCAATATGCTGGAGGGCCATCTGTACATATCTGATTATTTCATGAATATTTGTGCAACAATTAGTCTTTATTTCTTGATCTTGCTATATTACTAGCTCACTTTTCCCCCTATACATGTATTTCCTTGATGATGTCTTTTGTACCATTTTTTTCCTTTTTTATTATTATAGCATGGATGATTTTTCCACATTGACCCCTGCAAAACCTTCTGTTCCAACTTTTCCCCTCCTTCCCTCCACCCCCTCCCCCAGATGGTAGGTAGTCCTTTACATATCAAATATGTTAAACCCAATATATGTATACGTGTTTATACAGTTATCTTGCTGCACAAGAAAAATCAGATCAAGAAAGAAAGAAAAAAAAAACTGAGAAAGAAAACAAAAATGCAAGCAAATAATATTTTGTACAATTTCTTCCAAGTAAGTCATTACTATGTAAATTCACTAGAAGGATTTTGATGATATAAAGATGACTTTGTATTTTAGTATTCAACTTTGGATCATTTAAACATCCCCACAATTCCCCATGTGTAATCAAGCCCTCCTCCTATCCAATTTAGGACTTGACTCATTGTACATCTGGAGTCCAGGTCCCTTTGAACTCAGAAACCTGTGGTCTTATGGTAAAATCTAAGAAAGCAGTCAGATTTCCTCTCTGGATATTTAGGACAATCTCTTGAATACCTATGGATATAATTAGGGATTTTCTATGATATGAAAAGAGCAGAGTAGTGTAATGGATAGAGTGCCAAGTCTGGAGTCAGAAAGTCTCCTCTTTTTGAACTCAAATTTGGTCTCAAACTCTTATTGTCTATGTGATCCTGGATAAGTCATTAAATCCTGTTTGCCTCAGTTTTTTCATTTGTAAAATAAGCTAGAAAAGACAATGTCAAACCACTCTAGAATATTTGACAAGAAAAATTCAAATAGGGTAATGAAAAGTTGGTTGTGACTAGAAATGACTGCACAACATGATATGAAAACAAGAATGTCTTCAGAACCTCACCGTCAATAGAAATTCTCTCTTTAATTTAAAATCTATTTAGAACATCTTTTATGACACTCTTGGTAAAGATATTGCTCTCCATTTTTCCTTCTTTGTTATTGATAGTTGAAGAAACAAAACAAAGTTAGCTCTGGGCTGCATTTGTCAAAGGAACTTGTAAAATCTAATTATATAAATGCTTTGTTGGTACAGATTCTTTGAGGCTGTTTTGCGTTATTAGGTTTTGGTTTTGTTTTTTTGTAATCAGCAAACAATTAACATAAGAGGGTCTCTGATTATACTGTGTGACTATGAACATGTAGTTTACTATGAATAATTGAGTGCAAAATTCTATTTCTATACACGTCATATTTTCATTGATACCCCTAATGCACATGTAGGCAATTCTATTAAGATTTTATTAAAAACGAGAAAGTAAGCAATGTGTTGGTAATTACTAATTTTGGTTTGCCTTTTTAAATTAATATCATCTGTGACCTTTTCTGTTCATTAAGAATCTTTTTCTTTGAGATATTTTGAAAATGCTTCCCAGATAGCCTTAAATATTTATTATGGATTTTTCCTTTGTGTATTTGATCAGATCTAATTCTCTTCTTTACCTCATCTTTTTAAATTCCATTTCTATCTTACAGAGCAGTTCAATGAAGTGTTGACTTTTAAATATGCTGGTTCCACTCTTGTGGACTATAGGATCATATTTACAAATAAGGAAAATGGAATCTGAAAAGGGTAAAATGATTTACCTGAAGTCATATGGTTAATAGGTGATAGTATTGGAATGATGAAGTGTTCTGACAAGGACATAAAAATAATGAAATCTTAACATTGAATGACATCTAAATCAACCTCCTATCCAAGACTTTAAGAATCCTTTACCTTTTGCTTGAACCTTTCTATTTTATTCTAATAATGTAGTGTATATGGCTTCTCATTGAATCTCTTGATTTCTAAAATAAAAAACAAAACAAAACAAAAACCAATAAAACACCTCTTTGGTGGGGTCTATGAGGGGCACCAACTTCTAATAAACACACAATTTCTTCAGATTAGGCAAATTAGCCCCAAGAGTTAATAATTATGACCTCCTCTAAGAATGGAAATTTTCACAATGCCTTGTAGGCTAATTGGTCTATGATTCCCACAGTCTCAAATCTGTTGCTAAGTCATATTCTTAGTTTTCCTTTTCACCAAGCATTTCCCAGGAGAAGTTATTTTCTGGCAGGTTATCTCAGAATTCTGACAGAAAACCTGAGACTCTAAGACATAAAAGTTTATTAAGGAAGTAATTAAGTCAACATGAACTTTGTCAAACTTTTTGTCTTTTACTCTTGAACCACTTGATTATTTTGTCATTTAATTACCCTAGTAATCCCAAATCTTATACCACCCTACCCCACTCCAATATTTCCTTCCTCAGAAAACTTTCCCTAGATGTTAAGGAAATTGTTAGATATTCCAAATTTTGCTAAGTGGGTCCATTATAAATTCATATTATTTATACTCAATAGGACTCTTGCCACTGCAGCAAAATCTTTCTACTTCTTTCTGTCTCTCTATCTTTCTCTCCCTATACTTTTCAAAGTGGAAGCACTTCTACTTTATTCTTGCTCAGTGTATTTGTGGAGGGGAAATGAACCCTGAGTGAGGTTTGGATGCTCCTCAAACTTTATAATTATCTTTTCTATGATGTAATTATACCCTGTACATGGAAACAGATATATGACATAGAGTCATACAATTTAGGGCTGGAAAGAACCTTAGAGATCATTTGTGCTTTTCTCTTAATGTCTAATTAGCTATACCCTAATGATCACAAGCTTTTATTCATTACTAATGGATGTTCATTGAAATGTGTGTGTAATGTAATGAATTTTGCTGATCGTAGTGATTTTCCCAGAGTTTCTTTCTATCTTTCTTCTCATGCATCTCCTGAGCCAATGATTCCAGTGGTGTCTTCTTCCTGTCTCCCACAACACTATTGGGTCACTACAACCTTAAAGTCTAGTATAAATCTGTTTAGGCTTCTTTTATTACTTCTTCCTTCATGCTTCTTTGGTCCCATTACTCATCCTTCTTGTCATTGACAGCCTCATTGCCAAGTCTGCTGCATTCCCATCTAGCTAACTATTACATGAGGCTATTTCTATTGTTGGACAGTTCTAATTTAAAAAAAAAAACTCTTTCTTATAATTGGGATAAAATCTGTATCTCTATAGTTTCTAACTTGTGGTCTTAGATCTAGACTAGATTATTCAGCAAATATTTAATATGAATCTAGTACATTCAAAATTAAAAGTTTACCTAAATGAAAAAAAAATCCCTATACCTACATATATACATATATACATAAAGTATGTTACAAAATAAGTTATAGTAAGAACAAAGGAGAGTTCTAGCTTAGATTCTATAAGAAATTTAAGGAGGAAAAGATCATATTCAAGTAGATGAATTAAGGATGTCTTCATGGAGACTCTGGTTCTTGAGTTCAATCCTTCAAAGAAAATAAAGTTCATTGTAATTTTTTTTATGCATGAGTAATTTTTTTAAATAATATTATCCCTTGTATTCATTTTTCCAAATTATCCCCCCCTCCACTCCCTCCCCCCATGACAGGCAATCCCACACATTTTACATATGTTACAATATAACCTAGATATAATATATGTGTGTAAATACCATTTTCTTGTTGCACGTTAAGTATTGGATTCCAAAGGTATAAGTAACCTGGGTAGATAGACAGTAGTGCTAACAATTTATATTCGCTTCCCAGTGTTCCTTCTCTGGGTGTAGTTATTTCTGTCCATCATTGATCAACTGGAAGTGAGTTGGATCTTCTTTATGTTGAAGATATCCACTTCCATCAGAATATCTCTTCATACAGCATTGAAGTGTACAGCGATCTTCTGGTTCTGCTCATTTCACTCAGCATCAGTTGATTTAAGTCTCTCCAAGCCTCTCTGTATTCCTCCTGCTGGTCATTTCTTACAGAGCAATAATATACCATAACCTTCATATACCATAATTTACCCAACCAAGTTCATTGTAATTTGATGGAGGGAGAGGAAGGAGCAAGGAGCCCAGAATGAGTAGAAGTGGAAATCTGAGAACAACAAAAACAGGTTTTGAAACTAAACTGGGTAAAAGGGGAATCAAAGAGTTAGTCATGGTGACAGGGATAATGATGAAAGCAAAGCCTTTAAGATTCTATGATTCTGCAATTGCCATCCTTTGGATCTGATCTTCTGCTAATGATCTTACAAATAACATCATACCTTTAGTAAATATCTAAGACTGGATTTGAGCTTAGGTCTTCCTGACTAAAAATCCAGAACCCTATCTTCTTTCTTTGCCATCTATTTATCTTTAATGGTAGCTATTATTGTTAGTTTTGCTTATTTATATGAGCTTTTCCCCATACTTTTTTTTTTTCCTGATGCACAGGAGATAAGGAAATATTGGAGTCAGGAGGAAATGGGTTCAAATTTTTCCTTCAGAGATTTACTAAGTGGATGACTATAGGGGAGCTTCTAAGACTCTTCAGAAGAGTTGTTGATGTGCATTAATGAAGGGAATCACCTCACTTTTAATTCCCCCATCAATAAAATC